>NC_062203.1:4480313-4555313 GCF_912470025.1 Vespa velutina | reverse complement strand
CATATTAGCTCCACGTAATGGAACAGCATTAGGACTACCAACACTTGCCTACAATAGAAATAATTTAAGCTATTTGCGTATGAATATTTTTAATAAAAAATATTTACCTTATTTTTTCCATCTAGAAATTGATGTTGTAATTTATGCCAATCCATACTAGGAGGACATTGAGTTGGTACAACAGATGGGACATTTGTTTGAGGACACGATGATACTGGTGTTCCTTGAGTACCATCTAATGCATTTGAAGAATCTTCTTTATGTTCAGGAAATAACATCATCTGCATTTTTCTTATAGTTGCCAATTGAACTTCTCTATGTTGCCTTTGTTGTGGTGTTAGATTCTCATCTGGCACCTTAACACCCTGTAACGATGGTTGTAAATTCCCTGGACCTGGGCTTGTAGTACCACTTAGCAAACTTGGACTGTGTCCCATTGTTGCATTATTAGATGGTTGAGGATTAGCTAAAATACAAAATTCATTAAGAATATAAAATAATAACACTGTATAAGATTTTTATTTTTTTGCTTAATGTGGTAAGATTATTTAAATGTGAAAATTACCTGAATTACTGGGTGAATTCGGCACTAGGCAAGGCACATCTATATTTGTATCATCTAACGATGGCTCTGAATTTCCAAGAGAATTGCCACCATTTAAGTTACGTATATTAGGTTCGTTCCAAAACTGTGGAGTATTTGGATCAAGAGCTGGTAGATCGGGAGGTTGTTCAGTTGGAAAAGTAGTAGTTGAACTACCTTGATGACTTTTTTGTTTCATCATTGCAAGATTGTTTAACCATTGTGCTGGATTTTGTCGAAATTGATTCATCTTATTTGGATGCTTCTATGGATGACATATACATATAAATTTATATATGTACATATTCCATATATCATAAAATGTGCACATAAGATAACAAACTCGTGAATGAATATAAAGAACATTAGTAATAAAATATATACAATACCTCCAAATATTTTTTTGTGCCTGGTTGCGCACAATGATAAGCAATGATAGAGGGATATTGTCCTTGTAACACTGCTTCTGCACTTTTATTAGCTAATGCCGTAGAGAAGACAAAGATTTGACTTTGCTGTTGCATATATTGAGCTTCTCCACTACTCGTACTAGTACCTATTTGCTTTCCAAGAACATTGCTAACAAGTGGTTGTATTCCATCGGTAGTAATCACATTTCCGCTGCAATCTAATAAAGCAATGATATTTTGTTTAGTATAGAGATATCTATAAGACTGTCACATTTTCAGATCATTACATAATACCTGGCAAATCTTCAGCTGGATTATTGTGATCGCCTTCTTGCTTCACAGAATTTAAAATTGGTTGATTTCCATTACTACTTTGATTCTCAACAGACATTGTTCCATCCCCACTGGTCGGATCCAAACAAGGATCTCTTGGACACTCTGTTGTATCTTCACCAGAAGCATCCTCGTTATTACCACCTGTACCTTCTTCCTTAATCTTGACAGAATCTGTATCTGGTTCCTCCTTGACAACTGTTGTAGGTACGCAACTTGGCTCACTTGGTTTTTTCTCTGTTTTCATGTTTAAAGTCTTGCGTATAATAACTACAATGTCAGACGTTGGTAGACAATATAAGGACCAGATGCATGGCCACTACCATCCGCAGAGTGCGGAAAAATTGAGGTTATCAATGGAAAAACATTCACCAGTTTTGCAGAAGTCTGTGCTTAATAAGTATCTCGAGATATTACCCTCGAGGAAAGCATGGCCGTGAAGTTCCTACTTCCCGGTAGAACGTATTTCGACGAATACAAAATTCGAACGTTTTTAGTCATTTAATTAATTAAACCTACGTAGAGGTTCCACGACATAGAACACGATTCTTGTTGTAAGAATACAACCGATACGAGTATGCAAAGCTAAAGGACCAATATCATAGAGATATTGAAAGTAGGAAAATATCCAAATGTCAGCCTCGATTCCACAGCAAATACATAACGCACCTTCAATTATTATATAGTAGGATACACCACGTTACATCGCGGAAGACCTGTCGAAAACATACGAATAAGTCTAATACACGCTTTACACAATTTCTCTCGCGATATTTTCGAGCATTGTTCTTCAACTTTATTTGTCACTTCATGGTCGCTTTGATTATTTATTTCTTTTACGCACGGCTGCCAACTGCCCGTTGAAGTTAGACAGCCTTTTAATGCACTTCGGACAAGGAAGTTCTTCTGCGTCTTCGTTGGATAAAGAAAGACGGAAAAAGTGCATAGCCGTACCTGACTTGTTCCTTATACACTTGCTCACTTACACGGCTACTATTTTGGTCTTTCTTTGGTTATATTTTCACCTGCTTCCAACCTTTATCCCATGTGTTACTTCTCGGTTCCATGCCCCTGCATATCCTCCGTAGCAACAGAGAGGATTAATTTTTATGATCTTCACAATCGGAACGTTACATTTATTTCACACGGATCAAAGCTGTGAAATTAAATTTGGAATACATGAGATCAGGGCCGGCTCGAGCAATATTATCACCTACGCACTTTATCGTCCATATCCTTAATGCTGATTTCTATTTCATATAACAGTGTCTACTTTTATGTAAAGATTATTTCTAGCTACGCAACTAGTACCGATATTATTATTTTACTACGACTGAATTTCAACATAACTTCATTAATAGACTGACTTTCTTTTTATTTTTCATTTCGCATTTTTCTCACTCTTATTTAATTATTTTGTTTTTAATTGAAACGTCTAATTATAGAATTAATCGAGCTTCCGAAACAAAATTAACAGTTAAAGTATATATATATACATATATATATATATATATATATATATATATATATATACATATATACGTTTGAGTCGAGATTTTACAAGTTTCTAATCGTTTTGATTAGAAATATATAAATATACTGATTCATATTTAGCATGTATTTTCACTCTGGCTATTTTTTCCGTTTAAATTACTGTTACTATATATTCTTACTGTTGATACAATAATATATCATACGTCTTATGTTACAAACTTACATTATTAAAAAAATATTTTGAACATAATCATTCCTTCTCTGAATTTCTTATAGTAGTATTACCAACATATAAATATCTTATTCTAAAGTGCTGCCGCCTACGCACGTGTTCTTTTTTTACTTTTCTATTTTAAAGCGGCTTTTTTAAAAATGTTCAGAAAATATTAAAATTATTACAATTTCTCAGCAAATGATAAGAACATTTTTTAATGATAAAAAATTTTAAATGATAAAGATATTTAAATGTATCATAATTATAGGTTAATTTAAATTGTAATTTAATCCATAGAAAAATAAATTAAAAACATTTTTTCTTGAATTCTAATAATAATCTTCAAATTAATAAAACTTATTGGAATAAAAAAAAAATTAACGAGATATATATATATATATATAATATATACATTTATTTATATATATAGAATTGATTTTATATATATTTTTATTTACATATATTCAATCATTGTTTCATTAAATTCAATATGGACGTATACACAAAGATACTTAAGTCTATACATTGTATATAAGTTTCTTCTAAAAAATTATTGTCATTTAAGGAAAATAGTGCTTCGATCATATTGAATAAAAATTAAAATCAATTAAAAACGTAATATAAAAAGAAATTAAACAAATGTTACCAAATAATTGAAATAATTCCGTTGTAAAACGTACATAACCTTTGAAATTTTTCAAATGATATTTTTTTACAGATTAATATATATTAATTACAAAATGTCACAATTAGAATTAGATCCTCAATTTACACAAGGGTTAAGACTTTTACATTCTACAAATAAAGATTCTGCTGAACAGTTAAGAGCGCTTTTAGATGAAATAATTAAACAGAAGTATGGCCCATCTAAAATGCTTTCTAATGTGTTGCACAAAAAGGTACATACATATATATATATATGATTTATCAATATGATAAAGTATTATGGTGTAACAATAACTTTTATTTGTTATTTAGTATATGATGGAAGAACCAGTATTGAGTGATCACAGTAGCAGTAGCAGCAGTAAAAAGAGTAAAAGTTCTTCTAAACATTCGAGTAAATCAAGTAAAAACAGTTCTCCAGTTAATTTACCAGCACGGGATACTCCTCCAGAGATTATACAATCTGATGACACATTAGCATTAGAAATTTTAGAAGACGATTTAACTTGTGTAATTTGTAAAGGAATGGATGTTGGAGCGAGAAACAGACTTGTTGAATGCGTAGAATGTCATTCTTTGTATCATCAAGAATGTCACGTCCCACATATATTAGATTCGCAAATAGATGTTCCAAGATTAGTGTGGTATTGTTCAAACTGTACAAAATCTCAGGTGTGTGTATTCAACCATATTATGTTGCATTTGCATTTTGCAGAAATCCAAAATTTAAATACACAGATATATACATAGAGAACCTTAATGCTTTCATTATAATCTATTTTAGGCACCAAAAGAAAGAAGCTCACCAAAGACTGTAATAGAGAGTAAATCCAAAGAGCAAAAGAAACCTAATTCAAGTAAGTACAGTAGTACATGATATTCAGTACATAAAATACCATTATGTTATCATTTCATTTTCTTTAGGCTCGAAGCACTCAGAAAAATACAAATCATCATCAAATAATGTAAATCAATCACAACCTATTAATAGAAATAGTTTTCCATCTGGCATAGGTGGTGGTCCGAAGATCATACCGAACATTCATATCATTAGTGCAGATAGGAGATTGAAGGATATGATGAAAAAGGCAAAACAAGAGAAGCGTAGTACAAACAACAATGCAAATTCCAAAAATTCCTCTTCTGCTTCACCAGCGAGTTCTTCAGGGAAATCTTCTCAGGAAAAATCTGTAATGTACAAAATTAAATCAGGAGTGGAGTGAGATGTTTAATTTAATTACAAATAACATCCTACCTTAAATATGAAATCGATTGACATGGTAGCCAGTTGTTTGCCTAGTTCAATGTATAAAGTGTAATAACATTTTTTTTTATTAAGTAAAACATAAAAGAATATCAAATCTTCTTGATATAAATATATATATATATATATGACCAATAAGTTTTTAATATTATAAATAAAATTCACTTGAATTTATATATAAAATAAATAGTACCTAACAAATATTTATAAATGTAATAACTTACATTATGATTAATGATGTAAATATGATTTTATCCTTCGCACAACATAAATCTATGACAATAAGTTTTTAATGTAAAATTTATATATGTATGTATATTTATATATATATATATATATATATATATATATATATATATATATATATATATATATATAAAATTTTAGATAAGTTTAGTACATTATAGTGAAGAAAGTATAATTTGTTAATTCATGATTGTACATCTATTACATTGTACGTACTATATATAAAAAATTTTTTACTAAAATTAAATAGAAATTTGTATTATATATAATATTTACTATCTCAATAGGATGGAAAATATACAAAGAAAAATGAGACGACGTCAATTATAATACCAATATATTTTCGCGATTCTTCAAATGCTTACTTCTTTGTTCCTACGTCCCATTGAAAATTTGGCAAGAGTCATTTCGTTCTCAAGTGTAACTTACAATCTATTCATTTGCAGGATGGGGAGGAGTTGAATATTATTTACATTGATGAGGACAGGGGGGAGGAGGAGCCTTATAAAGGATACAATTGGCACGCGCGCACACACACACATATATGTATTCACACGTACGTAGAGTCGCGACGCAACAAACGCGCGCGATTTAAAATGAATCACATTCATACATTCTTAACAGGCAGATTACCTAAAGGACAAAGGAGAATGTCGCTTTCTTTCTTTCTTTCCAAGCAAAAAACGTATTGGAATCCACGATTCTTTTACACACCGCGTACATCATAATTCCCAACCGTACATATACAGAGAGAGATATTTATTACCAGGAATAATTACCCTCCCATCCCCATCCTTCATGAAGCTTAACAAAGAGTAATCTTAATTCGACATGATCCTCGGTTTCTTTTTTTTCACTATACTACGAAGCATGATACACTAATTGGGCTCACGATATCTTCATCATCGAACCTTCTCAGTCAATTACATTATAATACATACGTTGAATGCTGAATTGACAAGCTTTTCAGATGGATGGAGTTGACTGTCGCACATATAATAAGAAAATTATCCAAAATTTCTCTCCAACGATTATTCTATTTTATCTTTTTCCTTTTCTCTTTTCTGGTTAAGATGTTATCCAGTTCAGTTTGCATACATAGGCGCGGAATCTCATTCGCAGCGCAATTGGGATTTTTTTTTGCAAATTATTGTACATACATGAAATATTTTATCTAGCATCTAATACTATCCATAAATCTGTTCAACGTCCCATTCGATTTTTATGAATAATACTTTAATGCCGCATTGCAGATCTTTTTTCACGAATGTTAAACGTCTTTCTTTCTTTTTTTTTTTGTGTCTAAAAGAACGACCATGTAACGAATACTTTTCGTTTCATGCCAATGAAATGATACCTCGTTAATTCTGATAGTAACGAGGAGACATATTTTTTTATTTTTATTATTTTTTTTTTTTTTTATTAAATACGCATACACGCGTATTTTTATCCATGTACGTTAATCTGTACGTTTCTAAGCATAAATATATATATATATATATATATATATATATATATATATATATATATATATTCACAAGTTTTTAAATAGAAAAAAAAATTAAGAAAAAAATGCGATTCAAAAAAGTGTGTCAAGTTAAGAGTTATATATATTTAATGAATTACCTTTTATATATTAAATTATTTCATGTATCAATGCATACAAGCGTACGCTTTTGTTTTTTTAATTAAAAAACTTGATAACGTATCTTCACGATTAGAAAAAGTTTTAGTTTTTATAACCTCTATGATATATTACGCGGCAAAATTGAATCTTTTGTACCAAAAGCTAATATTGGTATAATTACGAGTTAATAATAAATCTAAATATATTCTTTTTGCAGTTAAGCGAATAAAGCAATAAAAATGCATTTAAGGTTGTTGAAAGTCACATTCCAAAAGCCATACTACAACGAACAGTCATTATTCCTATTTATTACAAATTTATTTGTCATTTTTAAACCAACAAAATATTAATCGTATTCGCTTCTTTGAAAGTTTTTTTTAACGCATTACCTGCCACACACCAAAGTAAGTAATAATGTTTATTTTATGTTTTCATTTTTATATTTGTTTTTTTTGTTTTTTGTTTTTTTTTTGTTTTTTTTTTTTTTTTTAATTCATCATTAAGGAATGAAAAATATATATTCATACTATTTCTAACGAGCGTTGTAAAAAATGGGACGCTCTTTGATTTTTTTTATTTTATTTTATTTTCGTAAGCGATAATCTTATCATCGCATTAGATCATCATCATTACTAAACTATCATCATTATTTTTCCTTTATTCGTTTACTTAGGTTAGGGCAGATAAAGAGTTAATATTTATGGACATTTTATCCATAAAATTGTACGTTTACAATATAGTCATATAATGCGCGTTGGTAAATCGTTGATTTTTATATAAACTAGTACTACATAAGTATAGACGGTTTATGTGTCAATATATTATATATATACACGATTTTAAAAAATAAAGTAAAAATAAAAACGAAACGCTCTTTTTTTTCTTCTAGTACAAATACCATATAATTTGGTCGTCCATTTGTTAATTAAAAGTTCAGATCTATTTGGAGTTAAAAAACAAAAAAAAAAAAAAAAAAAAAATAAATTATAAAAAAAAGAAAAATTACTACGTGTTAGAAAATATTAAATATCATATCTTGTATCGAAATTCAATTTCATGTTAACACTAACGTTTTAAATGTATGTCACATATATCGCGTTTGTTTTTACAATTTTTTCGCGAACGAGGATCATACATCTCATTTCTTTATACGAATGTATGTATGTGTTTACAAAAATAATACTAACGATACTCTCGTATTTTCACAATAACATTTTTGTGTAGAAATTCGAGTTAGTTTCGTCTCGAGAATAGAACTTAATACACACACACACATATATATATATATATATATATATATATATATATATGTATATATATATAAAAATAAAAAAATAAAAAAAAAAAATAAAAAACTATAAAAAAGTGTATACATACATACAATACAATCTTGCACTCAATTTGATACAAATACTCACAGAGAGACATAAAAAGAATTATGCGAAAAAATGTTGATGTCGTGTACAGATTAACGCACATTTGAATAATAGAGAAAGAGTTAGTCTGTTTGTAATATAAATAAATACAATACATATAATAGAGTGAGATAATATGAATTAATGTCGCAGGGGAGGGATTCTGGAGACTTAAGATTAATTGAAATACAAGGAAGAGGATTGTTAAGTACAAGAGAGAGATTTTTGCCCCCAGATTCCCTAGGCCTACATCGACAGAACATCAGCTGCTCTTTTGCTCGTTCTTTTTTTTTCTTTTTTTATTTTTTTAATTCGATCCGAGTAACACTTTAAATATGTATTTCTTGTTAAACCGATCGAGAATTTATAATGTAGCGCATAAAGAGCCTTGGCAGTGCGCGCTGAATTGATTAAATTCTTTCTTTTGTTCGGAATAATACATGTGTGAGATGAATGACGATCATCTCAAGAATGTGACTTAAAAAATGAGCCAGTCTTATATTAACTAAACATAAAATGCATTTATAAAGGAATACTATGTAAATGTCGTTGTAAACGACAAAATTGTCTTTGATGCATTTGCATCAGTGACTTTCTTTCTTCTTTACGTCTCGTAAAATAGATGAAATGTGCTTCTTGACAAATATACACATTTTGTTCAATACTGTTGTTGTTTCTCCTAATCTGATGAAAAAAAAAGAGAAAAAAAAAAAAATTACTGCGTGTGTATATTATGTATATCCAATCATATAAAACATTTTTTTTGCATTTGTTATACGGTTCCTCTTAATAATATACGATAAGAATCATCATTATTGAATGATCAGTGTTAATAATAATATGTATATAAGTAATAGTAGTAGTAATAGTAATAGTAATAGTAGCAATAATAGTAGTAGTAGTAGTAGTATGAATAGTAGTGTAGTAATGATAGAGATGATAATATAATAGTAGCAGTAATAATGACAATAATGACTTGTAATTGTAATAATAAAAATTTCACACATATGCGGTCAAGATTTGTTCGCTATAGTCTCTTTTTCATCTTGGCCACACACGTATTATTAGAATAAAATAAACCATGACAATGATGATGATCTTACTGATTTTTTTTTCTTCCTGAAAACGACGATTGCAAATTACACAACAACGATATTTCATATCCATATGATTGCCTAAAACAAGTATGAACAAAATATGAATTCTAAACAATGTGTAATAAAGACGTTTTTACGTAATAAAAGTAGATAGGCCTAAACTGACTGAGCTGCTCACATAACTCTTTATCATTTAATTTTTCGCTAAAGTTATTTTAATCGTCTTAATTTAATATTATCTCTTATTTTGCCTCTTTCAACAGAGCATTTAACCCTTCAACTTATAATACATATATAGTCCCTCTCTAGCTAGCTCACTACAATCCATGAAAGTGTGTGTTGCGTGATTTTTGCTTTATATATTTTTCATGTGTATATATATATTTATATATATATATATTTATATATAACATATTAATAATTATATATCGTAATGAAGATAGTAGGCATAGCCACTCGTGCTCGGATCACAGACTACTCGCTGCCGTACACCTTTCGTACAGACAGTCTGGTGGACACAATGGCTTTTTCACTTGTTCTCTTCTTGCACGTATTATTTGTGTGTTGTATATATACGTTTTGTTCTATTTATAAATGCATAGATATTCACTTAGTCAGAATTTAAAAGTCACATTCACTTTCTAATGAATAATCACATTAATTAATTTGCATCTCTAATCCTTAAACCTATGTATCTTTATGTACTATAGCACAATATCTTTGAGTAGCCAAGATCTCTAGTGCGAAAGTTTTACATGCAATATATCACACATACTATCATTGAGATTCAAATGAGTATTTCAGTCGCTCGTCTCATCAATATATTTTACAGTAGGCATTCAATTTATCATTTTAAATTACCTCTATATTATATTACAAATTAGGTTTAAGGATTAAAATTGCCAATACTGCTTGTTAATATCTATGCATGTTCGCCAGTGCATTTAATGACACAAACAAAACACTGCAACAGGATTATGACATCCCGTGCACTATCACGTGGCTATCCTTAGCAAAATCACACATACTTACGGCATTGTTATGCACATGGCGTGTATATTTGTACATATGTAACGAGGTGTATCTGATTCATGAAGTGGAGGCACTAGTCAGTGTTTCTGGAGAGGTCGATAGGTCCTGGGATGGAAGGTAAGAGGTTGTGTCAGCAGGCACTAGTCTCTTCTCCTTGGAGCGTGCACGCTACATTTTCTAGTTTATGTGCTAGGTGTAATTTGCGACAGCCTGCGTCTGTCTCCAAGGCCTCTAAAATCTGAAGTAAATGCACATATAATATTGCGTAGATAGAAATATAATACCTGTTGAGAAAACATGAAAATTTTACTAACTTGTTCATAATACTTGCTGACATAAATGTACAGTTCTCTCAATGCTACAATTACGTCAAATTCATTTGCATGAGATGCACTCAATTGTTGCATGGCACTAGACATTTCCTGATCTGTAATTTGTGGCAGCATCTGTACATCCGTATAGAAACGACCGACCTTTTCTCTATAATGTGGTATATCCTTGGCAAAAAGTAATTTATTCGACGGAGAATCTTTGCCTAATCTGTGTTCTGTCATGGAACATGAATCCATAAATGTCTGTGCTATTACAGAAAGGCTCGAGTCGACTGTCGTAGATTTGTTTATATCGAACATGAAATCTGGATTTTTAATAAAATTCACCCAAAATCTTAATGGCAAACTATTGGATTTCCACGCGTGTGCCACTTCTGGATCTACAATACCATGTTGTTTGGCAGCTTCGTCCAACAGGTCAAATAACCATTTAACAGCACTAGGCAGTGCTTCATTAGCTGTCAATATCGTATTAAGAAAGTCGTCAACGAACTTTTGGACAGTGCCTTTCGTTGAAAGCAATCTCGTTAAGAATATTTCGGGAATGGCTTTGTGCGTTCGTTCAGGATGATGGTGTTTATTACTCGTGAAACCCATTCCAGGAGGGTAATGTACTTCTTCTATAGGCCTCACCAAATGGTATAATCGTTGATTACCCCCGTGTCCACTCTCAACATCACCATTTGCCGTTATTATCGGGGGTGAATGTTGAGAATCGAAATAACAGCCGCTAACAGGATGATTATACATTATAGGACTTATTAAGCTGTGATTTGGTGCAGATGGAAGGTGAGTGGACGAACAATGATTTGCATGTCGATGTAAATGGTGATGATGGCCATGATGATGAATCGGTTGTTGTTGATGATGATAATGGGATGGCTTGCATGCGTGACACGGTAGTTTACAAGGAACAGGAAAGCCATCATTTTGTCTAGGAATAAGAGACATTACTGCAGATTCCTTAACGCCATAATGAGCTAATGTATTTATCTTCTTCCATTCGCCGCTACACTTGGTAGTCAGATCTTCATCTTGAAGCGTTAAATGGCCACCGCGACCGTGTCTCCATTCTAGATCTACATCGTGAACGGACGGCTTTAACGAAAAAGGAGTATTCTTGTAAAGAGCATCTAGAATTTTAGATTTCACTTGACTTATCGTGTCACAATCTAAAACTTTGCATTGAATTTTTTCATCCAAATCATCTTGTACAACATGCAAAGTCACAACGCTGTGCTCAATTTGTTCTCGTAAAAGTCTTTCCTCGGACAATGAATAACGTGCGTCGTGCGTTATAACGTCCACAGGACCTTTCTCTATTTGATGTTTTATAGCTTTGAATAATAAAAATAACGATGAACCTGCGTAATCTTTCAAATAATTATACATACAAAGTGCCATCCAATTTGTAAGCATTTTTTCTACTACAGATTCTGTTCTCCTTAACATAAGTTGCGGATGTTTTGTATTAACTGCTTTTTCGATCAGTCTAAGTAATAAATTCATAAGTATATCAGTTGCATATTCCATTTTGCCCATTAATACTACCATCAATAATGAAGCGACGTTAACTTTGTCTCTAATATTGAAGTCTTTTTGTGCCTCTAAAGTTTCAATGAATGTTAACACAAAGTATTTATTATTAATAAGTTGCTCAAATTGCACCATTGCAGCGTCATAATTTGTGCGAGAGACATTGCTGCGTGATCGTGGATCATTCAATATCGGATGATCTATAACTCCAGGGAAAAAGACTTTCATAATGTAATTCTTATGGTCGAGCGTCGGTATGCCGGACGATTCGAGATCTGCTGTTAGATCCGTCATGTCGGTTTGCAATTCAGCAAATGCTTGTTTACATTCCATTCTAACGTTACTTTCGAGAGTATCCATCTGTATCTGAATCCTTTTATATTCTCTTTCAGCTTGCGTACTTTTTCTTCTATAAATGACCAAGACCAAAACGAATAAGAATATAAGACCAAAAGTACCAGCAGCGATACCTGCAATTGCTTCCGGTGGTATAGGATAGGACTTGATAACTTCATAATGAAGATATCCAATAGGAAATCGTAAACTCCTTCCGACACGTACCACAACCAAAGGTAAACCATTTTCTGTTTTTATTCCAAGCTCATCCGTATGATCGGGCTGTTGATCCGGCGGTGTGCAGACCAATTGAGACAAAGCAAGCGAAGTAACGTTACATGGCATCATACCCACGGTAACATTTACATCGGATTCGTCGCTTGCGTAATTAAGATTTTCTCCTTCGATAACTAACGTATCCCCTTTGTACAACTTAACATTACGTGGAAATGGAAAAAACTTCGGATCCTCGACGTATAATAATCGATTTCTGAGACTTTGAAAATGCTTTTCTAAGTCTCGAACAATTTCCACGTTGTCCATAATAAATGCAATTTTAAAGGATAATTGAGATTCTTTAAGCCTTATTGAATGTGAAATAGTATGACTACCTGTTGCCGTACGTTCGTTACGATGAAGAGATACGAATCTTCCAGCAACGCTAGGACTTGGACATTCCATTTGTGTTGGATTTAATACTGTACAAACAGTACGATTTACTGGTGTAGGCTCGGTATCAAAATAAACTTCCATTTCTGGTTTTTGGATGGTATCCAAATTGGTGCCATGTACGGTTATCATTCGCCCACCAGAAGCAAAGCTTTTCAATGGTTTGATCTCCATTATGGTAGGATCGTGCGTATAATTAAATGGATTGTTTATTAATGTACGATTTGCTCCATCGATGGATAAAGTTAACTTGTGAATCCTCCTGACACGACCAGATTTACTTGTAACGCAAGTCAATCTTGTACTACTTGCTTGCGTTGCATTCACATGACACGGTAATTCGTCCAAATACGCAGATATCGTACTCCCAATATTTAAATACATACCAGTAATGGCAAGCTGTGTACCGCCACTTTGTGGGCCAACGGATGGATAAATACCAGTCAGGCGTATGTCCTTGTAATTAAACAACACTGCACTTTCTGTAAATCCAGCGTCATTACCGACAACAACGGAAGCTGTATCCGTTGCTTCATGTTGTCCTGTTCGACAGACAATACGAACGGACACTTCATAATCTACCAAGGTACATGGGGTATCGCCAATATGTATTTTCCCTTCAACGTCACTTTTCTTTAATCCTAAATTACTCCCTTCTATGGTAACTAACGTACCACCTTCAATTGGCCCGCTTAGGGGTTTGATCATGTCTATTCTTGGCTTTGGACATTCTGCAAATGGTGAATGTAAACAAGAATGTTTATACACACAACTATTTCCACACCATGTACATTCAAATCGAGGATCTCTCGTTAGACAGAGCGAACAGTCTGCATGTTCCCTATGCGATCCAAGTACTTCACATTTATAAAGAATTATTTTAGTCTGATCTACATAATGATTGGTATTCCAAACAACGGTCACTTCGGCTTTATATTTTCCCGTGAATGCTTCGTAAGAATAAACAGTTTTGTCACAAACTATAAAACGATTGCTGTCAACTCTTGCTTGAACTTTTAAATTAGCTCCTTCTATCGTAACGATACACTGAAAACCACTGTGCCCTACTTGTGGATGTGGTAAATTTTCAACTTCTAAAATGATTTCTTTAGGTACACTGTTTGGCAACATCAAAGGTTCCTTTTGTGGTATGAATCTAGGGCAATACTGAGCTCCATGTGCAGCAAGATGTGCTTGATTCTATAAATAACAAAATAAAAAGATAAACAAAAAAGGAAAAAGAAAAGGAAAAATAAATAAGAGTTTCAACATATTAAAATTGATTCTAAAAATAAAAAATAAAAAAATAAAAAAAAAAAAAAATATATATATATATATATATCAATAACAACGTCATAATACACTTACATTTTCTCCTGATATTATACCTTGGCAGCTTGTATTGTGTGTACATTTATTATCATATACACACCAACTGCATGCCCATTGAGATTTGACACACTCGGTACATACAGTATGTCTAGAGCAATCAAAAAATGCAAAATTTCGAGAAACGAAATCCTTATTGGTTTCGCTTGAACGTACGGACAATGGCACGAGAACATGATCAGTTCCATCAAGTATATTAGGCCTCTCAGAAATGGGTGGTGTAGGACAGGAAAGACCAAAGCCAGTCATCAATGCATCAATTGGTTCTGCATTGCCAAAAACGCATTTGTAATTGGCACCTGCTGGCAATTCAGGCAATGTTCTAATTGTTAACTGAACCGTAATCATCTGATTGATAGGCAAATGATCAGGAAAGACTTGTTCAAAATCAATACACTGTTGACCAGTGCCTAAGGATAACCATCTTGGGCTACTATGACTTGCTTTCTGACAATCACCTCTTACCGTACACCTACATGAAATAAACATAAAAAATTGAGCAATTTAAACAGTTTTTCTTTTATGTAAATTATTTTATTTGAAACAAAGTGTATTAGTAAGTAAATATAACATTTGTATTTACCTTTTTTCTAATGAACACCAACCGCAATAAGGGTCTTTTGCATCAAGACAGCTACTGCAATTAGTGTAACTATTACAGTGCTCCACTTTGACTTTTGAGATTCTTGAAGTTGACAATACATATATATATTCCCCATCGGGTGAGATTGCTGTATCAGGTAATAATCTTTGACCTTTATCAATTACAATGCTTTCATAAACAAAAGCTTCAGTAGCAGAAAGCAAAACTTTCTTTAATATACCGTCATCAGTTCCAAAAAATGCTATTGTATGACTTTCTGTATTTGCTACAGTCACAGAAGTCACAAATGTATCAGGAAAATGTAAAATTGCTTGACTTACAATAGGTGACACGCCAGAAATTTTCAAGCCCACTTCACAAAAATTAAGGATATTCCCAGTGTTCTGTAATATGAAAATTTATGTATAGAAAATATGTATATATGTGTAAAAATTATGTTAAAATATGAACTTGTACATACTCACGATGCACAAATCCACGTATACTTACACCGGCCGAAGGACATTTTCCATCTTGTATCGGACCACTCACGTAACCCATGTTGCGATACTTGATAGTACCATTGAAACACATATGAATGTTCTCGTTAAATTTCGTTTCAATATCTTGTAGACTGTAGATACAAACTGCTGAACGAGACAAAGGTTCGTTTGTGATACCTTTACTCGGAGAAAACACAGAAACAAACACAGGATCACCAACAGATATCCCAAGTTGCATAGCTAAATCGCTTCCTGCTGATGCTACTTTAGCATCTTGTACCAAATTATAAAGATGTTGCTTTCCATCTCCTAAATCTACCATACATTGTAAAGTCACTTCTGTATAACTATCATAATTTTGATCACTTATACAAATCCTTGCCAATCTAGATGTGTATCCCAATTCTTCTTGTTCAGGAAGATAAGATTGTTTCTGTACTAATACAAAGTATGCATAATCACTTGCATTAAACCCATAAACATATTTGACTAAAAAATGATCTCTGTATTTAACATCGATGTATACTATCGATTGTTTGTTAAATGAAAATTCTGCAAATTCTAAATTACGAAGATTTCTGCTCGAAATGGCAGGTACGTCATGACGATAGTCTCCTCTATTGGTAAACGTTGTACCTACATACAGAATATTTGTCTTTCCCCATGGATTGTAACTTTGACCAATGAAAGCATATGTAGAAGATGTTTCATCGTTAGCTGCTACACTGAGAGGAATAAACTCTGGCTTGATAGATATGTTCGACATTTTGTACTTTTCACAAGCACCTTGACGAAGAGAACCACATGCAATTAAGGTCCGTGATTCAAGGTCAGCAATAAGAAGCTTGTTTACATTGTTCATTAGCGTAGTTGTATCTCTTGAAGAGCAGCCTGTGGCATGACACTGGGGATTATCCAATATTGGTCCTAAACATACAAAAAACAAATTGAAAGTTCTGATATCAATAGCTAATCTCTTAGACGTAAGAAGGCATGTTATATAGGAACTGACCTGTTGAAACATGTTCTTCAAGCTTAAGGTTGGAATCAAGCTGTAAAAGCCTGTTAACAGCTCCAATATAGAGTCTCTTTGTCATAGGATCTATGGCTAGATGATTAAATCTTAGGGCACCTTCTCTCGTTGTATTTGGATCTAAGGCATAAAATCCATATTGTTGACTTTCTTCTGCAGGAAATTGTGCAGTAATGTGAGGTGATTTATTCTCTTGTGGTGGTACGGTAGTACTAGCAGGGGTGTCTATTGCTGCAGTTACCAATACCACTAAAAACCAAGTGGCAACAGACATGGACGAAAATAATGATCCATGGAAGGACGGTTGCAGCAAGCACGGTGAAAATATCGATGAAATAGAAAATGTTCTATATTCCAGGAATCTCATGGTGTGTATACGACACCTAGCAAAGCACGTGCGCGCACGCTAGGCGTGTGCGTTTGTGCGTATGCAAGGCTAGGGTAGGAAGCTTAATAGATATAATCAGGGTATAATAACCGCTGGTAGAACGCCAATATGAATACGTTACTACCAGCAATATGTATGACCAGGTACCGACATGGTGCTCACTGTCCGGTACCCCTGAAACAAAGCAAAGATACAATTTTTTTTTTTTTGTTTTTTAATATGAACATAAATTTATAACTCTTCTAAATTTAGGAATCAAAATTATCAATTATTTGCATTTTTTCTTGACAGTTTAATTTTTTATTATCACTTTAACAACTATTTAATCAACACAAAAGTCTAAATTTTATTGTTCTAACAAAAGATAAATGTAAATTCCCAAAAGCTTCTTATCAGAATACATGTTTACATTTGTTTCATACCAATAAATTAATCAATGCATCTCTGAAATGCAACAAATACGAATGATAATCGCATTATAAAAGACAATATATAATTCGAACGAATGGAACATTTTATACGATTTTAACATCGATGACAGGCTAAGGCAGATGGCTCCACGCTTTTAAGGTAACATCGTATCACGCACCGCCCTTCGTTAATGTGGCCAGCAGAACTGTTCTTGACAGCTATAAGGCCACTGTCTTCGCACAAAGGCAAGGATCTTGTGTCTTGTAATTTAGCTCCCACCGTAACACAAAAACTTGTCGCGTATTCATAGATTATCTTCATTTGTCGAAATACGATTATCACCTCGCACAACAATACGATATATTAGAGGGGAAAAATTATTAGGTAAAACAAAAGGAAAAAACAAAAAAAAAAAACAAAAGAAAGACGTCTATCTAGAGAGAAAAAGAGGGGGAGGGAAGGCAGAGAGAGAGAGAGAGAGAGAGAGAAAGAAAGAGAAAGAGAGAGAAAGAAAGAGAGGAAAAGAGAGAGAGAGAAAGAGAGAGAGAGAGAGAGAGAAAGAAAGAAATGCTTGCACATTTAAACTTTGATAGTGTAGAATCGCAAAGAAGGGAATTTACATTATCAATCACTTGCATGTAATATTATCACGACACATGTAAAAAAAAAAAGGAAAAAAAAGAACGGAAAAAAAGACGAAAAAAAAAAAAGACAAAAAGAAAATGTCGTAAGACACATTTGAATTTTGTACTTGCTCGAATTACCTTTTCCACGAAAGAGTGAAGACGTACGAAACAGCTCTAATGTGAAAGAATCCGATGTGAGGTGAGTCGCCACGGCTACGGCACATCGCGGATATGCACCATGTCTCGTGAGCCTCTATCTCGATCGAATATTTTCTACGACGGGACACCGTCGTACACAATTGAAAACTTGTTTTTCTATTTGACAAGAAGTTATGGTCCTTCGTGTCAGCTAGTCCACACGTGTGTAAATTCGAACAATGTGTCCGTCGATTCACAACACAACACTGAACAGAGAATCGGAATAAGCCGCCATTAAAATTCGACCGACGATAGAGCCTGCTCGCACGAGTTTAGGGCAAGTTGGGGGCCGTGGCTGCGGCATGCGCTCCTGTTCTCCCTCTCCCTTTCTCTTTCTACCACTCGTCCTTTTTTCACGGGCTTAGCCCTCTCTTCTTGTCCTCTTCTTCCCTCCTAATCACCGATACCCGTCGCACTTGTCGCCGCGTCCCGCTACTACAGCGCTTTCCATCGGATCAAATTGGAAACCATCTTGTTTCTTTGTCTTCCTTCCTCTTCCTTCTTTTACCACCAAGGGTGATATATAGAATTCGATCTTACTTTTAAAACTATCAAAACAATTACGTGCAATAAAACATTTAATGTTTACCTATGTTTTATTTAAACTTTAATAATTATTACTTGTGAGCGATCATGATTTAAAATCTAATTCGTAAAAAGGAGAAAAGAAAACTTTTAATCATTCGTGATTTAATTAAACGTACCTTTCTTCTTCCTGTAGATTTAAAAGACAAACCGAATATATTCGATATTTTCCTTAATTCGCCATTAACATATTATTGTCGATTAAGGGCCGAATGAAATGGACTGATCTTGTCACAATTTATTATTGTAAATATCATGTTATTTACACATATACCTAAGCTTCAAATAGCTTCGTAACGGATTTTTTATCGTGGAGAGAGAGAGGGGGTGTGAATTTTTGGCTGTATTATTTTAACGTATAACAAGTGTAGTAAATAACTAATATAGCAATTTATAATTAAGAGTATGACGGTCGCGACGGATAAGTATAACACGTATCAGATTATCAAATTCATTCTGCCGTCCCTTACACTGCCGTTAATCACTCCTATTTCATTATATTTGTTATACATTTGTAAAGCTGTGTATCAGTGTTATCTAATATTCACTTAAACGTTAGATTCAGATCGGTTATATCTGAAGGAAAAGTGTCTATATGTCTTTCTATAAGCCAAACTTATTTTAGCTAAGTAAATATTTTAGTATCAGAATTATTTATTACATAGAAACACACGCTTCAAGAGTCTTCTTAAGTTTTACGCGCGGTAAGCAATGTCGCTTGCCAACTGCGATCAGGAAGGCTTTTTCCAAACACCGTATAAAAATTATAAAACTGAAAGGGTGTTTAAAATTTATAGCTACACGGTTATCGTACATATGTGGTTTAATATACGTATCGGTGCTGCATCCAGCCTTCTTAGGCCCTCAATGCGACATCAAAATTAAAATTTGTTACCTCGCTTCTTTTTTCCATGTTTTTCATAAAATTTTCTTTCCTTTTAGAGTAATATATATGTATGTACATATGTATATATATATATATATATATATATATATATATATATATATATATATATATATATATATATATAGATATATATATCCACATATATATTTAGAGTCTTTAAGTTGTTTTAACTTATGTAAAATGAATATCGCATTTGACTTTGTATTTCTTTCTGTGGTCTTTATGAAAAATTTCTTCGACCTCTTTCCTATTTTCTTTCAGCAAGTTCACGATTATTAACAAGTTCATTCAGATATGCTGCTTCGCTGATCTCATATTGCCACTTATGTTTTATATTTCACAATTATATAGGGTCAATCTTCATAGAAGTACTAAGAATCATATTTGACTCTTTCGTACCCACATAAGCTTCGCACGAATAGTCGTGTGTCAATATGAAGCAGCGCTTTTGGGCGCTAAGTTTTATTCAAGTTACGTATCTCATTCTGCAAAAGGTGTACTGTATGACGCGTTAATAATATTGTCACTGATTCAAGACGGTTGATAATAATATTCGTAGTAATAATAGTAATTTTATCGGCTGTAATAGTACTGATGGTGATGGTGGTGGTGGTGGGATATTGTGTAATCGTTAGACGAAGCTGTCTATCCCAATGAAGGGAAGTCGTTTTCATCGTCTACTTTTGGAGCATTTTGGCGACCACGCGGTGACCTTTGTTCATTTTGTGATGTCTGCAACTGTTAAGGATTTATTCACGATTAATAAGATTTATAATATATTATTTGGCACAATGTGTTACTGTCAAACTAAAAAATATGTTCACAAAATTACGTATATACTTACAGCAGAACCACGAGTATCGCTATCTCTAGGTGCACCGCGATTTCCAAATCCACGTCCGTTGGCGCGTTCACCGCGTCCACCGCGTCCTCCTCGTCCACGTCCACCAGAACCACGCCGAGAATCGCTAAACTGGATTTCAATCCCTAAAACACGCTTTTGCCTTCCAGCACGTTGAGGAAATTCTGCAGCTGCATCGAATTCCTCTTCTGCTTCTTCTTCTTCGTCAGAACCTTCTTTCTTTCGTTCAAGCGCATACATCTTCTTCCAACGAGATAAATCTTCCCCTTCACCAGCTTTGCGCAAGTTATATTGAGGCTTTGCCCTTGTATTTTGTCGGCGTTTCCATTCATCCAAAGTCAATTCACGTGACTCTTCTTCTTGTGGTTTTTCTTCAGTAGAAGCGTCCGCTGGTGTTTCTCCTTCTTTAGTTTCAGTCGGTGCCGGAGTAACTTCTGCTTCAGGTTTATCATTTGTCCAATCTTGATTTTCTTGATTCAAACTTTCCCTGATAAAATCAACGAATTAAATTATCTCTCGTGACAATATCTTTCATCTAAATGTTTTTAAATAGATTTACTTACTCTATTTCATCATTATGAGTCCCCCAGTTATGGCTGCCAGCACCATCTTTCTTATCGATTGGCTTAATACCACTGTGGACAGAAAAAACAATGTATGACCATTAACTGCTAACGAAATAGAAGAACATTCTATCGAATGATAAATGCGTCAATATTAATACGAACGTTTTATCGGATCCTGATTGACGATCAAACTCGCGTTTTCCACGATTATCATAACCACCTCTACCTCCACGTGATCCTCCACGGCCTCGACCCATTCCACGCATACCTCCGCGTCCCCTGCGCTCGCTATAATCACCCCGTTGATTTTCGTTCGAATTTCGAAATTCACGTGTTTCACGACCTTCCCTAAAATTAATAAGAAATATATGATATATACCATGTACACATACATATACACATATATACACCTTTTTATAACCAAAATAATTAACAATTATGTTTCTCTATCTTATTTTTGATAATATATAGAAAATATAATAAGATAGAAAATTTCATATATTTCAAGCATTTAATGTATGCAACATTCAATGAACTAACCCACTGGGTCCACGTCTGATCTCTCCTTGGTTACGGATTGTTCGTTCTCCATCTTCACGATTACGTCTGTTGTTACGCTCCTCCCTAGACTCTCCAGAGAACTTTACACTACGATCTCCGCCAGTTATCCTTGGTTGAGATAATTTCTTCTCGCCTATACATGCAAATGCAATACTTGATTTCTTTCGATGTCAAATTTAATCAAAATCATTAAAACGTGAAACAAGTTTCAAAAATTTTTCTTGGAAAATATTCTTACTAAGTTATAAAGTATTCTTCGTATTTTTACTTTTTAAATCTTAAGCAATCGATGATAATCAATAAAAGAGTAATAATAAACAAAAATCGAACACAAAATTATAACAAAACAAATAAATAGAATGTTTCTTCAAAATGAACTTGTAATTTAGAACATTTGCGAGAGTTATACTTTATAAATAAATACGTTTATAAATAAAACATATATGTAATGATTTCGTTAAACACTGTATGAAAAAAATTAAAAATGAAATAACATATTAACTTTTATTAGGTCTCTTGTTCAAAAGATATATCTATATATTCTTAGTAATATAATTGTGTGAGTCATTGCAAAAATTAAAAATGTAGGTAGAAATAGCGCTATGATATTACATATATTAAAGTTACAATCAATAGAAAAATAACGAAAATATTTAATTAAAAGTAATATGAAAGTAAATCTATCCGAAAAATTAAGAGAAAATGATCATAAGCAGAATTATATACGAAAAGCACATGGGGCCACGAGGAACAAACCGGCGGCCATAATACCGCGCACGAGGCCAGAGATGGTTAAGAAATGAACTAACCTTGATCTTTCTTGATATCCTGGACTTTCGATACCTGCTGCTGTGCATCTTTTATCACACGATTTTTTTGCGTCTTATTACCAGTAGATTTCTGTGTATCGGACTGCTTACTCTTATTTTCCTTCTCCGAAAGCTTATCTTTTTTTTTAGCTTCTTGCAACTTTTGTAAGTATAATTGGGGGTCCTCGGATTCATCCCAGGCAGAAGCATTTCCAAACTTATTTGTTACAGTAATGCTGTATTGATTTTCCATAATGGTTCTTATCCTCTCTTCGTCGAGGATTATTCGAAAATTTCACGGCTACTCTTGAGCCCTTGTGTAACAGAGACATTCAATATTTCAATATGGCCGTGTTGAAGATAGTTCACCACGAGGTCTGCGTTCGGGGAGGGACCGCATAATTGTCTTGCACCCAGCGCGCCACTTCCCCACCAACATTTTCAATAATAATCATTTTAAGTAATTTCCTATTGAAAAATATCGCCGAAAAATGAGTTTTTAATTTTAGTCTTATAGAATTATCAAAATACCGGCTCTACTTAATAAAGTACAGTTCTTTTTATAGTTGTTGTATTTGGAGAAATTGGCATGTTTTTCATGAATCCAGTTAATACCGATGAAAATAGTTTTACAATATTTTTAATCATATGCTTTTGAAAAAATTTCTTTATAATTATCGAGACTTTTCATTTAAATGATATTTTGTTATTTTTAATAAAAATTAATAATGCGGATAGAAGCGCGTCAGAAACGCGGGAAATTTCATATGTGTGCTCCTTGAAGAAGATAACTTTAACTTTTAAGCTTATGTATATAAGAGGAATACATAATGTTTGCCGCAATATATTACAAGAGAAAAAGAATAAAAAAGAGAAATCTATTGTATTAACATTAATAATAACGTATCAATTTATTTCGCGTTTTATTCAATAGCTGTACTTCCGTTTGCCGTATTTGGTATGATTTGTATATGTTAGTTTACGAAATGATATGTTAATATAATTTTACGCATAACTAAACAATATATTTAGATTGAAATGAAAAAATCATTTCAATAACTTTACATTGAAATATTATTATATACGTATTATATTTTAGAAGATTTATTCTGAAATATTAAATAGGGAGGAAGGAAAATTTAGAATTGGCCAATCAGGATCAATGGAACTAGTTCGGAATTAACCAATCAGGATCAACGTAACTAATCGGGTAACTTACTTATCCGCTATTCATTGATCGATTTATCTTTAATTTGCCAATCAGAGAGCTTCTAATCGAAGAACGTGATTGGATATTTTTAAACTGTCATTATGGCGAATAAGAAGTCGCGAATTATCGAGAAGAAACGTGATTGGCCGATCGCCGGATATATAACAGCTTAGCTATTTATTAAAGAAAGATCACTGAAAGAAAGCACATGTTGTCGCTGTGATTCGATATTATCGAATTAATTAATCGTTCTTCGTTAATTATTCGTAAATACTTAATTTGAAAGGATCGTTAGAATCAGAAAACGTATTAAAGATAATTCAATTTCAATTTCTGAATATTGAGTAAGGAAATTATTTTAATTTTAATCGAACAATCGAGAAGTAAGAAGACAGCACTTTTGTTTTCGACTGTACAGAGAGAGAAGGCGCGCGAGCGTATGTGTGTGCAGCTATACGATCACCCATAGGTAGCGTCGCGGCATCATCCATTACAGTTGTATTTTGGCGGTTTAATAGTTGCACGCGACACGCGGTGAACGGCGGTGAAGAGGTCGCGCAAGTATAACATCGTAATTCCTGCTTCGTGTGGTCGCAACTCGTGAGAAAGGAGAAGAGTGCTAAGTGAAGTGGAAAAAAGAGGGTGGAATGGAATTGCATACGCCAGAACGTGAATCGCGATCCTTGGCGGAAGCGTTACCCTGTAGTCCACCGATGAGTGACACGATGCTTTACCCTTGGAATTGGAGTGAAGAAGCGAGAAATGTTAATCTTAGTCCGGGTAGCTCATGCTCGTCACCGGAGTATAGGGAAAACAACGTGGTTCCAGCCAGAGCCGGTTCCAGATCTCGTTCTGGGGTATCTGAGAGTCATCGACGTGGTAGACCGAGAGCGGATGCTCTTTCAAATCTTATGAAGCAAGGAAGCACATCGCCCAGTAGCATTAAATGTACCTATTGCAGTCGTGTTTTTCCACGAGAAAAGAGTTTACAAGCACATTTACGCACGCACACGGGTACGTTCTTATTTTTCTTCCCTTCCCTTCCCTTCCCTCCTCTTCTTTCCCCTTTCCTTATTAATTTGTCTTTCTCAATATCCTTCTAAAAGAAAATCATATTTCCCTCATACCTCGATAATTTACTCTTTTCGTTTCTTCTATTGCGATTGGTGAATTTCCAATAGCGTCGCGCGTTTTTATAACGTTCGTACGAAATATTGGCGCGACGGTTACGCGCAGCGCGTGGTCACGCGTCCCGCCAAACGCCATCATGCGCGCTTTAAATCCGTTGAGAGTCCTTTCTCTCTCTCTCTCTCTCCCTCCCTCCCTCCCTCCCTCCCTCCCTCTCTCTCTCTCTCTCTCTCTCTCTCTCTCTCTCTTTCTCTCGTCCTTCTCCCCTCTCTTTCACTTTTTATTCTCTATGGTAATGGAGGAGGGCAACTTTTTCGCAAAATGCGTCATAAATATTATGTTCACAAAGCACATAATTACAATCGTTCTTTGAAGAGTATTAAACGTTTATATCGTTGCACGTATATATGCTTGTGTTCATTTGATAGCACGTGTACGATTATGTATCTCAAAACAAAGTATGATGCTTATCTTCTTTGTTGTTAGTACTCGGAGCTAAAAGAAAATGTTTATTTTGTTTTAAACGTACGATTAAGAAATTAGCGAATGAAATTTTTTTAATATGATGATTTATATAACATTTAAATGTAATAAAATTTTTCTTATCTGTTCGAACAAGTAATAAACAATTTTTCTTTGTTTTTCAAATAGTTGACTATTGTTCTTAATAGGATGTACATTATTTTTGGAAAGATATGAAATGTTAATAATCTATTATCTGTATTTTATATGACAATTTAAAATATCTTCTATATTGTTTGAACTAATAGAATTATAAATATAAAAAAGTAAAAACAAAAATGGTTTTCATTTTGCAGGGGAACGTCCATATCCATGTGATTATCCTGGCTGTACAAAAGCATTTACTCAATCAGGACAATTAAAAACTCATCAGCGTTTACATACAGGAGAGAAACCATTTTTATGTACTGAACCTGGATGTGAAATGAGATTTACGCATGCAAATAGGCATTGTCCTGAACACCCTTATGCTACTTTAACTAGATCTGATGATTTTGTATTGAAACCTGTTTCGGAAAACACTGAATTATCTCATGATGTAACACGATGGTTAGAGCGATATAAAATGTCTAGAGAAAGAGAAGATAGAACGCCAACTGGGAAGAATGAACGTAAGAAAAAAACATGGAAAAGTACAGCAGAAAATCATAAGAGAGTTAAATCTAGAAAAGGTTTGATGATGGATGCAGCTGGTGAACAGGAGAATTTAAATTGTAAGTTACAAAATCAGAGATTTTATTGTGGAGAAAGTCAGGACAGTCAAGAAGAAAGTCAAGATGAAGATCCAACAGAAGCATGCACAGTTTTACAAACATCAGAGGACGAAGATCTGTCTACTTTAAAACTAGCTATTTCTCCATTAAGGCGCCCATTGGATAGACTTCAACCAAAAAAACGATGGTTAAGAGAAGCTTGCTTGGAACAGCAATTAGCAAAACCATTAAATTGGGATGCTAAAGTCAATAGTATGTCGACAACTTGTAAAACCCATGAAAAATCAAATACATATGAACTATCAACTCCGTGCTCTAATTTACAATGGAGTATATCAGATACTTCTTATTCAGCTGCATCGAATGAAACAACGGTGAAAAAATTAGAAACAGAACACAATACTGTTTCTTATAGCCCCAATCAAGCAGATTGGAATATACAAACTTGTAAAGAATCTTCCAAAATAATAATACCACAGGAAATAAAAGAAGCTACAAATGTAACAGACACAGCAACAGAAACAATTTGGGATTCTTTGCAGGATAGTAATACTTCTCTGCAATCTAATCTAAAACCTCTTGAGACCACTATTGTCCAGGAAATAAGAAATATTAATACTGAAATAACTACTGAATATTGGGATGTGGGTGGTAACAGTGATGTAACTGATACAATATTGGTTCAGAGACCTCCATTAAACACAAAAATCATTCGGAATGAAATATCATTGGAAGATACTCTAGTAAACTCTTACAATATACAAAATGAAACAAGACCAACAGTTTTGATGCTGGCTGGAAGCTCTGGTAGTAATCTCACTGTGAAAGAAGTCAACTCAAAAGCAGCTTTAATTGATGCAAGTAAAAAAGATGTTAAAGTAGTTATAAAACAAGAAGATAGTGTAACTAAATTACCATTACCAGAAGACAATAAAAAATGGCTTGGTGCTTTAGCTTTAATGGAATTAGCTAAAACCCAAGAAGAAACTGCTAAAGTTTTAGATATAAAAGTAGAAAAAGACGATCAGTTTATACATCCTACATTAAATTATAACCATTTGTAGACTGTGATTACCTGCTATTACATAATGTTCATTAAGGTTGTTTGTATAGCAACAAAAATGGTAAATAAAAGCATTACTACAGGCACTACTGCTTAGTTAATGGTATAGTGAAATAATTTCTATTTGATTTTATCTTTTTGTAATGATTATATTACAGGTCATGACTTTTCATTGTCACAATGATTATTTAGTTTTTCTTTCTTTCTTTCTTTCTTTCTTTTTTCTTTTTTTTTTGTTTTTTTTTTTTTTTTTTTTTTTTGATTGTCATTACAAGGTTGTGAAATATGATTCATACGTCTTTTTCATTTAAGAAACATTACTTTGTTAATTAAGGATAAATTTCTGTATTTTGCTTTATAAACTGCCATCCTATTATATTTTATAAGCTGTTATCCTATTGTCTGTAGTAATACTACTTATAAATTGTATAAATTGATCTTAGCATATTGATTTATTAACACATTTATTATTAAAATACATTTCTTATAATTCCAACCGAGCAGTTTGTTCGTGTTTATAAACAAAAATTAAATTATTCGCTATGATCAATAATTACATATCATTATAAATAAAACATATACTTGTCTATACACACATACACACGTATATACGTGTATAAGTACATCTATACATACATGCATGCGCATATATATACATATATATGCGTATATATGTATGTCTTTTGTGTGTGTGTATATGGAATTTATAATCTTATAATACCAAATTCTTTGAAGTTTTCTAGTATTCTTTATAAGATTGCCATTAAACTCATGATAAAAATTCTATATATCATATTTTTTTATAATTGTTGAAATTTAATCATTTATGTCAATATAAAGTTTTAAGTGAAATAGTAACATGAATGTTACCACAATTACAGTAATTTCCAACATTTTGAAAAATGTAAGATTAACTATGTCAATTACATTGTCCTATTATAAGTATTTATTAAAGTAGAGAAAATATAAACAATTATTTTGAGTAAACTTTTACATCTTTTTCATAAGTTTATATTATATTTATTTTTTATTTAAGATAGTTCTTCATAAAAAAGAATCAAGAAAATATTGTTTTTCATTTCATAAATATTTTTGTAATAGATATTAGTCAGTATCATATACGAAGAAATGTATGTATACTATATGTCTCAACAATATTTTCTCTACTTTTGATCTTAAGAAAAGCTTATTATAATATGATAATGCAATTGATTTTATGTATTCATTTCTTTTGTATAATCATAACGTGAAATTAACTATTTTAGTTCCAATTTTTCAATATTATTAAGTACAAAATATTACATGTTCTTTTATTATTTACAAACTTGAAAATTAACAATAAAAAAATTTATTATAAACAAAATTTTATAAAACAAAAATAAAATTTCAGGTAATACTTTACTATGATCATATTATAAAAAATAGATTTAAATATTTTAAAGTACTTAATGATACGAAAAATCATAGATGTTTAATATTCAAATATAATGATGAATTTTTGACAAACAAGTTACTTTTATTTTATATTGTACACCATAATCGATTACCTTTGCGTATATTTACAAACACTATTTGTTATATAATATGTTTGGATATATGAAAATATTTTTTTTTCCCCTATAATGTTTATTTTTTTTAAATAAAAATATTTCTTTTAAATAAATACATTTGATTTTGATGGTAACATTCCAAACAATATATGACAAATTAAGGAAAATGTACTTTTCAAACATTTTTTTGCATTAATAACGAGTTTAATAAACTGAAAAGTATTTCTATTAATTATAAGTGATTTTATGATATCTACTTAATTACAAGAGGTTTATTTATTCGTATGAGTCATATTATATGATAAAAGAAATTTGTGTGATATGTAGGAATAATAAGATCTTTAGAATTTATGAAATAAAATTTTATGTTATTAAAACGATGTTGAAGTGGGCTTGTAAAATATTTAATTGGGACAAGAGATTAGTGAATATTTATAAAATATTTTTCGCACAAAATAAGAAGATGACGAAAGTAATTCAAAGTGATTATTCTAAGTATGATTAATTATTATGGTATGTATCATTTGTAAGTTGCTTATATTTTGTTTGCGATACTTGTAAATAAATAAGTGCGAAATATTTTAATAAATATTTTGAAAAAAAGTTAGAAAAAGGTATTTATTACCTAACATAAAGATCATTAGGAATTATAATAACTAATTATATTACTTTATTTGTTAATACAACATTAACATTTATACTGTTTTAATAGTTACTATTGAGTTCGGTTTATATAACAACATGTATAAAATTCAATTTTAATGTAATTTATTTTTTTAGTAAAAATTTCTCTACAAGTATCTTTTGTTTCATCTGATAGAAGATTTTTTTTTCATTGAGGTAATTGTTGGTTTATTAACAGTGGTGGATTTCATAGATCTAGTACTTCTAGTAACTCTTGTTTGAGATTTATTCACGTTTGATATGTCACTTTCAGTATTTAACACAACTGTTCCCTTTGGATTTTTTTCATTTGCAATTATATTTTCTATTTGTTTAGATTTATGAGAAATCGCAGCTGTTTCCGTATTATCAATAACGATCGTTGGTATTGTATGTTTTACATTTAAAATATCATCATTAGTTGCAACTTCCGAAATAACTATCTTTTTAAACAATGCGATTGTATCCTTTACTTCTGTATCAGAAGATGATACATTTGAATGCGATACACTTTTATTGCGTAATCTTCTTTTTGGTATACGTGAATTTATTTCCAAATTATCTACCATTTCAAACAATTCTTTTACAGCTTCATTTGTTACAGGTATATCTAGATTATGTGCAATTTTGTTTAAATGATCTGAAATATCTGGCACTAATGGAGCAACCTTGGTAATAATATTTTTTATGGATATATCTTCAGTTTTTTCTGCATCTGTACCCGTTTCGAAAACTGACACTGATTTGTCTTCCATAGATATAGCTTTTTTATTTGGCACATTAGTCTTTTCCAAATATTCTTCTTCGAAAATTTTTCTTCTTACTGATTTAATGTGAGAAACTGGTGTTTTACATTCATCTTCTAATTTACAAGGAGAATTGTCATTCTCTTCATCACTTAAATCTATGTTAATTTTTTTCAATTTTAACAATGGTGGCGTTTTATTGCGACGAATAGGTATAGACTTCTTAAGATGGTTATGAGTAATAGGTGTGGTACATATTTTCTGTTTTAATTTTTTTTGAATTATAAATTTACTTATGTCAATATCACATGCGTTTGGAACTGTAAATGCTGCAACACATAAAATAGTTATCATTAATATAGGAAGTTAAAATACTGAATGTATATCATTAAGTATTATATGTAAAATATTTACTTGAATAATCCTGGGCTGTGATAATTTCCTCAAACTGATATTTATATACTAATTCTTTAGCAGATATGTATATCGGATGACTTTCTATATTATGTGCTTCACATATATTAACTGCTAATAAAGCGATATTTAAAGCTTCGTTTTTTCGCAATGGTATATAAGTTTTCATGAAACAACTAAAATGCAAAAGTAAAAGTATATAATCAGTTATATATAAACGAGTTTGCCAAGAGAACTTTTTTATGTCATTACTCTCCTCTAAAGTGTTTTTTGACAACATAGGTTTTTCTACTTTAAAAAGCTTTTGTTTCATTTGAAAGGCTCCATGAAAATGTTCAAGTGAAGCTGCAACATTATTTTGTGATGCATATAATTGTGCTCTAATATGTGTAGTAGCAAACACTAAATATTGATATTGTACATGTTGACATAATGTACATGTACAATTATGATGTAAGCAAAACTCTGGTGAATTAAAAATTTTTCTTCTCAAAATTGGTGAAGTATCATTTTGCATCGTATCTCTTACAGGATCTATTAAACGATTTGACGATGTTGTTTGTTTCAATTCAGTACTCATTGACAGCTTAATAGTTTCAATGTCTAAGATATGCTCAAGACCTTGAAGTTTCACTTCACAATCATCCAAATGTGAACGTGATAAATCAATAAAACAAAGAGATTTTAATATTTCTGCGGTACGTATGGTTGCTCCTAAAGCTTGTGCTGATTTTAATCTTTGCACTAAATGCGCAGTAATTTCTCTAAATGACAATAAACTGTTTATTTGTATAGACATATTAATAGTAGATGAAAATAATATGTCATAACTAAAAAGATATTTATCTGGATTCATCCCTATAAATAAACAAAACATAAAAATAAAAAAAATATGGAAACTAATAAAAGTACATTTTATGCAATAGTCTTACATTTTGTTCCAACCAAATTGTCTGTCAAACATATCAAGGAATAAAAACTTTCGATAATGTATGAAGTATATTCCTCTTGTTCCATGTTTTTTTTATAAGAATGACAATTACGAAGGATTGTATCTAAACTGTATAAATATATAGCAGTATTTTTTTGGAACGAAATTCCTGGCAGGAATCTAGCATCATCCAGTAATTTTCTAGCTATTGTACACTGTAAAAGAAAAATATCTTCTACTTTTAGCATATCATATTTACATACTTTAATGGATATACTTACTTCGCCACATTCAAAATAAAAATCTGCCAAACTGATCCAAAATACAGCAATTGAATGAGCTTTAATTTCATCAACAGAATTTTTTAAATTAGCAGCATATTCCTTAGCCTGGGCAATCCATTTATAATTTATTTGACGTAAAGAAAGGCTACGACCAGTAACTATGATGGAATACTTATTTATATATTTTTCATAATATAGATATATATACATAGATTATATTAAATTTTGCTTTGATACTAAGTAATTATCCAATTACATACCATAAATGAATGCATCATCATTGTTCAATTCAGCTGCCAATTTAATTGCAAGATTCCATGCTCTTAATTCACATTCTTCATAACGATATAATCTAGAATACTCAGCAGCTATAATCAATATATGTAATGTCAATAATGGTTCCCAACCTTGAGCTACATCAGTCTGTATCAATTTTTAAAAATCAATATATTAGTAATAATGTAACATTTTATATATTTATTTTTCATAAATATTATTAGTATACAATAAAGAACTTACAATATTTTGTTCAATGTCATCCCATGTTTTTAACGATTTTTGTAAAAATTGCATAAGACGTAGATCTTCTTTGATATTTATTTTGGTATATGCTGGTACTACATAATTTCCTTCATTATCTGACAGCTTTGGAGCATTCAAAGCAAATTTTGTGTTATTCATTTCTATCTGGGTGTGTTCATTGGAAATATGCAATTCATTTACAAATATAAAAAATTCTAAATTTGCTTTTAGACATAAAATATCGATAGATTTTTGTTCCAATAATTCTAATTCAGAAAGTGTATCTTTGAATCTATCTGATGTATAATTTTCTCGTATATGTATCAGATGATATCCCAGCAATTGTATGACACATGCACGTTGTTTAATAGTAGCTTTTAAAATCTTTAATTCTTTTAACACAGTATCAAACGCTTCAAATAGATTAATTTTTGCAGTTTTCAAACCTTTTGCTTCACTTAAACACAACTCTATAAGATTATACTTTGATAAGTTAATATGGAAACCAATTTCTTCTATATTTTTTCTATCAGCTTGCAAACACGATATCATAGACATTTTTATAAGATTTGGAGAGGTTTTTATTATTTTATGTTTAATACTCGCCCACATTTTAAATGCCTTTGAATTCTTGTCCTTATAACTTAATAATCCATGTAATGCTGATACAGTCATTGCTTCCCTATACATGGCATTATTATAATGAATATTACTTAATCTATATAAAGCAACACAAATAGGATTTGTAAGTTTTAGATATGAACTTTCACAATGTATTCCTTCAAAATAAATAATACTAGAACATAATAATGAAATAAATGATGAACTTTCATCATAAAAAGATTCAGATGTTGCTCCCATATTGTAAAGTAATCTTCCACACATAGACCATAAGGTTGTCCAATGTTTACAATTACTTTCTTTCATTTCTCTAAGAGAAGATATATTTTCTTCCATAAAATTGTTTGCAAGTCTACAAATATTTTCTGGTAAATCTTTCGGGGACAGTTTACTAACTAATATTATACATTTAGCTTTCAATGCTATAACATTATATAAATCTGTTTTAACTGTACATTCATTGGTACATGTACATTTTTCTAATACCGTATTCATTAAGATAGTACTTATCCGAACTATAAACTCCATGGTTTCGTACAAAGTATTAAGAAATTGCTTATTTCCTAACTTTAAACCTCTTTCCCAATACATAAATAAATGTTCAAATATATCAATAAAAGTTGATGTGGTAAATATGACTGTATTTGCATATCCATATTCTTTTACAATTTCATCGTATTGACTTGTCAAATTCTTTAGATGTTTAGAAGTAGATTTTGTTAATTCTTTAGCTGGTTGTAATAACGTAATACATGTAGTCTTAAAATGTAGAAAACTTTGGCAACATTCTTCGTCTATCATATTCTTAAAATATTTAGATGCATTTTCTAAAATCTGTATTACATACTTTATATCATCTTCATTAATTTTTACACAAATTATTTTACTAATAATGCATAATATAAAATGATAAATTTGATATTTGTCATTTTTATCTATTGACATATTTTTGTATTCTTGATGTAATATGTATTTAATAAAATCATCAATATATTTATTTGATGTATTTCTAATTGTTATAACTTTTTTTAGATATATATCTAATTTTTTCAAAATATACTTTGCATTGTTTTTATAAGCTTTTTTAGTTATTCGCAATTCATTATTTATAATGTTTTTAAATTTGTCATAATTTTTTTTATGCTGTGGTTGTTCTTGCAAGATAACAAACATTTTATCTGCAGAATCGTGCCACAAATATAATAATTGTAAAAAAATTTCATTGGATTTATCTCCAGAGCAATCAAAATTTTCTTGAATTAAAAATGAACATACATTTTCAGCTTCTTCATATAAATGCATTACTAATAAACAACGAGTTATATGATATAAACTTGAAATAAATCTCTCATTATCAGGGATTGTTAATAAATTAGAACATAATAAGATAGTTAATTCAGCAATACTTTTACCTATCTCATAACTCTGTTTATCACATTTACTTGCGGTATGAGCCAAATATAAGAGCAACTTAAAGGCATCTTTGTTAGACATATTTGAATTTCCATTGGATTGAAAATAATGATTAGTCTGAAAAATCAAATTTTTATAAACACAAACTATGTTACACACTTACGAAAACATATTTTAATAAAATTAGAAATAGTGAAATATAAAATCTTATTACAAACGATATATAATATAGATCGTAAATTGTTATAAAGTATATATACAAGTAACTATTAAATTTATAATGTAAACAAATATTTAAGCATAAAAATAAATTTAATTTAGCTTACCTTAACATCTTCTATTATTTCCTGTAACTTTTCAGATTTGATTAATTCAATCCAATTCTTTAATTTCATTTTTATATTGTACATATTTAAAAATAACAATATAATTAAATATATATATATATGTGTGATACTATATTTTTCACTTAATTTTAGAGATAAGCAAATATTATTCGGAACAGACGAATAAATTAAACATAAATTTATGTAAGAAATCTTGATATGTAATAATTTTATTTCATATAATTCTCAAAAATATTATTTTTATAATTGTAAGTTAAAATAATATCCATTTTAGTTTGCATATAAAAAAGGAGTAAAAAATATTTATTGTTTATGTTTAATTTTTATTGTAACAGATTAAAGCATTAAACCAGTAGTAATAAAAATAGCTAATAGTATAAACACAATGATCGAAGCGCTACCTAGTAGTACATTTCGAAAGTTATACAGAAAACAACATTAATTTCAAACTACATCATTTAACCGAAGTGTACTACAAACATATATATATATATATATATAGTATATATTTGTTGCAGCTTATCTTAACAAATTATAAATACATATGGTATTGGGTTGGCAACTAAGTGATTGCGGATTTAACAAAAGAAAGTATAAAGTCCATCTATTGACAAAATCCGCAATTACTTAGTTGCCAACCCAATATAATATGAGTATGTATATATATATAGCCTACTGACGTATCACTGCACCACCTAGGTTTCTATAGACTGAACTAAAATTTGCAGGAGTCTTTTACATTAGAACTTGGCGGTTCTAACAGTCATTGTTATGACCCCTATATATTTCGATAGTTATATTGTGTGGCTGATTATTTTTCTTTTTAAAATTATATTATAAAAAGTGTATCAAAATATTAAGTACAGATAAGTGTAATAATGTAAAAAATTCAATCATATGTAATGAATGTTTATCAATTAGGTTAAACCTAAATACTATTAAGCTCGTTTTTCGAATCCTCTCCTCGTTCCGAAGAACGCCTTAAGAAGGTATACAATGAAGGCATTTTGTGTAGCATACAATTTCTACTTTTAGAAAATTATGCTTTTTTCTTTTTTTTTCTTTCCTTCTTTTTTTATTATTATTTTTATTATTATATTTATTTAAAATCTTAATAAATACCTGATTTTAAATGTATCTCAATGAAAAAGTTACAGTAGAATACATATCTGTAAGAAGTCGAAATAAAATAGGTTATTTATATAAATGTTTTTATTAAGAATAAACATATTTGTATTTTATTGAGAATGTAATCGTCAATTTATCGTTATATCTATTAAATGCATACGTATTTATCTTTATACTTCAAAAAATGAGTTAGAAGGATTTATTGTTATCAAAGTTAATTTTCATATTATGCATTTATATTTTGTATATTTAATATATATATTGTGTTATAACATATAAATATTTGTTTTCTTTCATATAGAATACTAAAGGTGAAAGTAATTCTTGAAAAACTTAAATAAGTGTTTTTCAGATAAATTTATTAAAAATAAACAAAATGTTAATAGTCTTTGAGTAAAATGAAGTACTCGAGCATGCAAGGAGATGTGTACGAGGTAGGAGGTTTGCCTCAAAACCGTCTCCCTGATAATTTGTATGAAAACATGATGACAGCTGCTAATGAAAACGTAGAATTGGCTTGTGAAAATTCTCATGAAGAAAGTTCTATGGTTTCTAATCTTCCACTTCTGTTTGCTGATGGTTATCCAACATCTTTGGAAAAAATAACATTGGTACATTAATATTTTCTTTAAATGTAATTATAGAATTGAAATTTAATATTCTTTCATATCCAAAAATTTTTTTTACATTACAGACACAATTAGAAAATTTTATAACATTTATGGTTCAGTGTTCATTAGGACATGATTTTAATGAAGTTATAACTGAACCACAATGGTGGCCTAAAGAAGTAAAATTTTCTAATCCTTTAATACGACCTAAAAAGATGACAGATGTGAGTAAGAACATATTAAATTATTTTCAATAAGCATTAACTATAATTTTAATTGTACATGATATTAACTTGTTTATCTTGTTAGAATTGGATGGCAAATCTAAAGAAGTTAGTGTTCAGATGTTATACATATCACAAAAGTGAATATTTATTACGTTTTTGTTCATATCTTGCTCAATATCCACATGAAGAATTAGAATATGTTAATAATTGGGATTCCACTACTAGTTTGTATCACAAAAGTACTGGAAAACTTTTAGTAACATTCCGCAATGAGAATATGGTACATATGGTTATCCATTACCTATTAATTAGATAGATTGTTGATTGATATTAATTATTATTATTTCTTTATAGAATTATGATAAAAAGAATGATAGTCCAAGAAAAACATTGCTCTTTCATAATGGAATTATATCCAATTTTGCAAATAAATCAAAACAGCAAACGCAATCTTTTATGATGGTTCAACCACCTTGTGATGATATATATCTTTGTGATAATTGTGATGCTGAATTTATAGGACTTGAAAAAATGAAGGTTTTTTGTTTAATTTTTGAAAAAATTTGTTATTTGTATAATTTACTAATTGAACTATCTTTAAATGTTGCTAAATTTTTAATATACATGGACGCTTACTATTGTAATATTTTAGGAACATGAGCTGATTTGTTGTGAGCAACAATATCATGAAACTAACAGTTCACGCTCGACCACACCAGACTTATCCACCATAAAATCTGAATCAAGCCAAAATCAGTTTTTGGAATACTTTCAATTGTGTTCGAGAGAAAAAGAATGTAAAGCAACTGAATCAAATAAAAGTGAAGCAATTAATATGTGTATAGCAACCAGAACTTCACCCCGTGTTAGAGGATCAATTAATTTAACAAAATATCGAGCAATTCCATTTTCTTCACCTGCTGGTATAATATTAGCAAAAAAATCAAAGACAATGACTGAAGAAACACAGCAAGAACGATTAGAAAGAATAGAAAGACATGTACTTGCACCTCCCATAACAAGTTCATTTAGACCAAAATGGTTAGATAAAGAGGATGACCATGATAGATGGTTAACAACATACAAATCCAATCGAGATAAACCAATTAATGATTATGTACATCAATATAAGTTCTCTGATTCTTTAAAAGGAAAGCCAAGTGAGTATATAATAAACATGAACTGTATACTTTTTAAAAGGTATGATTTTATAAATTTTTCTTCCCCTAGTGTTGGATATAAACTCACAAATTCTATATGCTGCTTGTCGACCCCTTTATGTTATTCTCACGCAATTAAACCAAACACAAATAGAAGAGTCCAAGCGAAATTCTCTTAAACATTCAAGTTCTGCTATAAAGCCATTATATAAAAAAGCTGGACCGGCATCGAAAACAAAATTAAAACAATATGAAACCAATTTGATGTTAAAATCTAAAATATCAGAAGAAACAGAACTTGAACCAATGATAATAGAAGAAGAATCTATGCCAACAACACAATTAAAAAGATCCGTTACATCTGTTAATTATTATTCTGAAAACAGGTTTGTCAGTGAAGACAAAATAAAAGAAATGGTACCATGTTCAGTAACACAGAAATCAATTATGGTTATTGATCTTTGTTCATCTGATGAAGAAGAAATTTCGACCGTACATACATTTAATGAGAATCGGGACCCAATGAATTCTTTATTCAAAGAAAATTTATTACCAAATCTATCAACAAATAAAGTTTGTTCAAAAGCTTGCATTTATCCTGCAAATTCAACAAATCATTGGTTAATGCAAAATATCTTTAGTGAAGATAATGAAAACCACGTAAACAAATGTCACATTGGTGGTGTTTTAGACGCATGTATTCAACTTTCTCCAATACTGAGACCAGCACCATGAAACGTAACAAATAGGATATTTTAATTTTAATTGCATTATGTTATCAATATTTATTGTTTATCCTTCATATGAAAAATGGTAACAAATACTCCTTGTTATATCAACATTGATTCCGCAATACTTTTTACAATAATAGTTTAAAGAATGTATTATCACTTACAGCACTGGGGTATATATATTACAAATGTATATAATAGGAGTGATATTTATCATTATCCTGAATCGTAAAAATTTCTTAATCATTGTAAAATTTTGTTACCTGTTTGTATAGAAAGTTAACAACGTAATATTGGAAAAAGTTAAAAAAAAAAAAAAAAAAAAAGAAAAAGGAAAAAAAAAAAGAAAAAAAAAGTACTAATTTCTTTCTCCGAAGTGAGAAATGACATATAAGTAAATTATTGTTGATTTCTGTTATACCATGATTACTTGTATATACAAGTATAGTTATATTATTATACAATAAGTGAATATTAAAAATGTACATAGAATAACGAGCAATAATAGCGCCTGGTAATGATACTTTTTATTTTTCTCCTTATTTTATTATAATCAATGTTATTGTATGCACACTTTTGGACGTTTCCCGTTATGCGCTATTATTGTTTCTCGTTATGCTATTATTATTTGAATAAAGGATAGACTATTTATGAAGTTTTAATGAGCAACGATAATCTTAAACTTAAATAAATTATAAATAAATGTTAGTAAAAAAATGAAAGGCAATCTCTTTAGAATTATTCATTAAAAATAACATTTAACAATAAATATTTTTATATTATAAAGACTGCTTAACAAATTATTAATATTTTATTTATTTTCATTAAATATATATTTTGTACATATAAAAACAAATAACATGATTTTTATTCCTGTTTTTCTTTAAATCCAAAAATCTTTTCTTTAAAGAGAGAAAATATTTGATCTCTCCAATCTTTTTCAATATGTTTCAATACTAATCGCTTTGTAGATATATTATGAAGTGGACCAAATGCTAGAGCAACTGCTGTGCATGCTAAACAGATTACATTATATGGCATACTAAAATCAGGAGTAGGAAGACTGATAAGTAAAGATTCCGTTCTCAATTGTACTAGATAACTATCTCGTGAGGCATTAAAGCTGAAATAAGCATTTGGTCAATTATAATAATAATACATTTTGTTATATATAAAACATATAATTTCATTGAGAGAGAGAGAGAGAGAGAAAATATTGTATAGAAATATATACCTTGATGTTATAGTACTTCCATCAAGAGGTAAAGCAGTATAATTTCGTGCAATTGGTAGTAGTGCTGTAATAATTGCTGGACCCATATAAAATCCATGATTTGCATCAGGTGGATATTCTTGCCATTTTAAAAATAAGTATTCCATTTCTATAGAAAACTTCGTAACTGAATGAGGTGGTAGGCGTAAAATTAATTCTAAATAATATGGACTTATTCTTTCTTTTCCTGGCATGTAATGAAGTGCTACTGTAATTGTTTTTATAATTATAAATATTATAATCCAATCAATATTATTTTTAATTATACATATTTCAAAACAAAAAAAGTTAAAATAAAATGTATTTGTTAATCGTATTGCATATGAAAATAATGATAAAAAATATAATGATATTATTAAATAAAAACAATAACAAATTGCCTTACATGGAATAACATTTTCCTCATTACAGGTGATTTTAATCGTGTGCAAATAGACTGATAAATACCATGGAATGTTTTCCAATAATACAATATTAAGTGCTTGCCAGTGATTATTATATATCTTTGTCACTAAACTACCTTTCTGTTGACCAGATCCTATAAAATATACAATGAATATAAGCTTTACTTTATGACTCATAATAAAGATTATAATAAAAATTTACATTTCTAAACAAAATATTTAAAAAAATTTTATATAAATAATGCTTATCTGTATAATATTTACTATTATAAATCATAGCAATAATCATAAATAGATACGAGCACATACCTATAATATATCTATTTGCATAAAGAATAGAAGGATAATTAACGACTGCATTTTTTGTTGTACTATGTTTAACAGCAATATTGAACATTCCTTCAGTAGAATGCGATCTAATATCATATATAGCAATATTATTCTGTTGTCCTCCACGTAAGCTTTTAAGTTTGACCGTGGGTGTAGGAATTATTTCATAAATATGATGCGACTTATTACTTGATATATCAACATATATGTTACTTATTGTTGTAAGAGGACATGAACCCTTAATTCCCATTCCAAAAAATTTTCTTATAGACCAATCCTATAATAAAAGCAATTAATCTTTTCTTAAAATCTTTATATTTATATTAACTTACCTGTGTATCTATCACATTATCATATATTAATGAAACTGTCTGTTGCAATTCTAAAAATGTATCTGTACAGGCTACATTACCACATATAGAGCGGAAATGTATTCCAAGAGAATGATAATTTGTATTATGAATGTATGCAGAATTTAATAGAGTTGCTAGACCTTTCTATAAAAATGAAATCATTTAGTAATAGTTTCGTTATTTCTACAATTTTTCGCATGTCTATTATATATACTTTAAACAATACCTTGGAATTACATGGTAATAATTTTTTAAATGGTGTTAAATTTTCTGTGCAAACTATTTCTCGTGGTAAAGAAGAATACCGCAAGTAAGTAGAGTTTGGAGTTTGTTTAACAACACCACGAGGACGAAATGAAAATTTTGGCGATATACTATTGGCAGAATCAACAAAATTTAGAGAAGCACAAAGTAAACCCGACAGTGCATTAGTGAGTCCTTTCCATTCTTGATCGATACTATGCAACAGAAAAAAATATGATTTTATAAATTAATTATAAGACAAAATAAATCTCATAATAAGTAAATTATTCTATTTACTTAGAGACATCTTTATTAAACCAAGCATATATCTCAGCTCCAGGCCCAGCATCATAAAAAGGATACCCCCATTTTTGATAATTCCATAAACCTTGGGTCAGAGTTATATGTAATTCATCTATTTTATGACGTCCTATAATTTCACCTAATCCTCTTGGAAATAAATGTGAGTGATGAACTGAAATATATTTTATGTATTTGTTTTAAAATTACACATATTTGTATAAAAATGTACGAATAAAGGGGACATGAAAGATTATAAAACTTTACATACATGATTTTGGTGTATTCGAGGATTTCCATATCGTTGTAAATTGAAAATAAGCATAAACATGACTGCTTGGTAAAGGTTTTAAGAACAATTCTTCATCGAAAGAATCAACATGCGTATGAACGCTATTTATTATTCCTAATAAAACACTAATACCAATTAATAAGTATACTTTTGACGGCTTCATACTTTTCTATCATTGACAGTTTTAAATAAATGGATGAAATACAGGTTGAGCCAAAGTCCCTAAGATGGGTCAAAAGTTCCTATATCTTTTTAAAAATCAATTACTCTTTTTTGAGACTTTTTATATTTGTAGTTAGATTCATAATCGTGCAATCTGAAAAAAGGGTATACTAATATCATATATACAGTACTACATATATGATTAATATTTTATATTCAAACTAATATAGTACTTCTCGACAGAGTCAATAAACGACGTATATATGTATTTTCTTAGCCTATTTTAATTAATATTTTGCCTACTTTATACTATGTATAAAATTTTGTTAATGGTTATTGATATTACAAAAATATAGATTGAAAACGACATAAAAGTTTTACTGTTTGCTACACTATTGATTATTTATCAGTTAATCATTGATTAAAATTAATCGAGATTGGTTGAAATGGCCCTTAATTACGATACTTAACAATTTTGATAAAACTTATATCAAAGATTAGAGTTAAATATGATAGATCTGTAAGATATTCAGAGTTTTCGCATTTTTTATCAAAAATTACACTTGAAGTTTGATATTTTTATATCGTTTAAACAAGTCCAAATTACATAAAATGAAAGAACTTGATACATTACATACGTGAAAAAGTATTATTTACTATTTTTCTTTTTTTTTTTTTTTTATATCAATAGTTTTATTATTAATTAATCTTTTCTTTTGGATCTTTGTGGTATTATACACATAATGCAATTTCTACAATTTTTCTAACCAAAAAAGTATTATTCAAGTAGTCTGTACTAGTACTCATGTCGATTTCTATTTAGGCGGTTTATTTGAATTTTCTTCTTCTTTTATTTCTTTTTATATAAAATTACATTGTATATTTGTTTAAGATAATTTTGAATTATTGTAATAAAATTTAATCACAATTTTCTATGCAGATAATCCTTCATTTTCTATTTATTTGTTGTATCCGCGAAAATCTTTATATAGGAACGTAAGATTCTAGAATGAGTTGTGACGATCTTAACCAAGCTTGAGTAAATCTTCAACTAGGAAAATTATCAAGTTATATAAGTAAATTTATAAAAATTAGGCCAAGTATTAAAGTTGCAAGATGTTCGTGTTTTTGCCTCGAGGCCGACCTTTTACGATGCTTATTTAACGGCACGTATCATCGAAGTTACCTTCGAAATATAATATTTCTCACAAAAGCCGTGCTTTGCACGAAAACATACGATTTGATACTTTTTCATAGTTCGTTCAATTGCAGTCTGTTAATTGCATTCGCTCGTTCGTGATAATAATTAATTAATTAATTTCGTGATAGAACATTTTTGATACTTTTTCTTACACACTTTGATATTTTATACACGAAAATGATCTATATCGATCCTTATAATATAAGCGGTTTTGTTTATTTAAGAAGTTTTTAATAAAATGACATATATGCGTTGTAATCAGGCAATAATCAATAAATTACGTTGGAAAAAAGAATTAAAATTAGTGAGCAACCGATTTTCAATCACTTTACCTTATATATTTAAATAATTATAAATGTACATATTTTAATGCAAACGTAAATAAACTATATAAAAGATGTGATTGTTTACACAAAATAACGTTACTAAATTATCATTGTTAGAAACTACTATTGCACTCTATTATTTATTAATAAATATATTCATTGAATTGCGTTTGATATCTTAATCAGCAAAATAACTTACACTTATTAATTTTCAACTTGATTTTATTCACTAACTAATACTACCATTTAACACTTAATCAAAGAGATTCACATAAAACTTTGCGAAATAAATGCTATTTGTGGAAATTTTTCTTTGCACGATTTTCTTTGCACGATTTTCTTTGCACTTTCCCTTTCATTCTACTTTATCGTTAAACTTATAGATATTTTCAGAATATACAAAATGAATATATAAAAATATTTTAATATCACGAATCACAAGTTTAAAAAGGGTTACCTTTTGACATAAAAATCTAAAGCTTTGGTCCATTCTTTGTTTAATTAAACACTTAAAGTTCTTTTAAAAGATAATACATACAGGTACCTAAATTTTTAAATAAAATAATTATAAATAAATGGTATAATGTAAAATATGGAAGTGAAATATGACTAAAGATTTTCATTTTTTTACAATATTGGTAATATGTTAAAAATGAAATTTGGATTTTGCATTTATAGTGAATCACTTTCTCTTACTTTATAGAAATAAACATGAAATTGCTTTAAAAAATATTTATAGCAACAAATATCTTAGTTGTTAAGTCTAGAGTTTTTTTTTTATGATATTCCCAATAAAGTTATGATTTGATTTGTTATAATGATACAATCATAACTTTATAACTTGAATAAGTTTGAAGAATGATAATTTAGCGCCAGGCTAATTATTTTTTTGTTTTCTTTTTTTATCTTTAACATTATATATGTTAGGACTTTTATCTAGTTGATCTTTTTTGTTAGTGTATCTTTTGTCTTGGACTTCGTTTGCTGATGTAGTTCGTTGTATCATTAACAGATGCATTATTCTCAGAGGCATCTGAAACATCTTCACTGCTATTACTTCGTATATCACCTTCCATCTGTAACATTTTTTTAATAAATACAAAATCAAGTTGTATCATTGCCATTCATTGTAATTTTCTCTGTAAATTTAAAGTTTTAAATTAATGTAATGAATGTCATATACGTGTATAGAGTTACACAATTTAAAATTTGATTTATTGTTAACATTATCAATCACAATGTAGAGAATGCTGTAATCTAAAAAATTTAATGGTGTAGTTAAATTTATGGATATGTACCTGACCAGCATAGAAGGCATTGTATGCTATCTTAATAATAACATAAGTCCAAATCGAATGAAGCAAAAGTAGGAGACACAATAATGTATTAAACACATAATATGCTGGGAACATTGGCACTATTTTAGGTGCTTCAATCAATGTACTAAAACAAAAAAAAATATTTTTAAATGTACCAGCTTCAATTTAAAGAAAATTATAAAAGATTTTAAAGTTACCTATAAATTATCCAAAATGGAAAAATACCAACACGTGTAGAAATCCATAATATTGTGAAAATAACAAATACGAAGTCACAGAATTTTTGATAATTAGCATATTTTGCCATTTTTGCCACCTACAAAAAATAAAATATATTGTACCAAATGAAAAATATAATTGTACCAATTATCTAATTATTAATATATATTTATAATCATAATATATACAATAAATGTTTATTAAAAGTAATGAAATAAGAAGAAAAATAAAGATATTCAAAGAATATATTACACTTACTTCTAGAAATATATCAGCAGAATCATGTACTAATAAGACTAATGAACCGATCCTTGTTAAATTTGCGACCCATGAGAAACACAATAAAACAATAGTCACTATATGATGAACGAACATTTGCCAAAAATCTTTTCTTTTTACATCGAAGAATTGTGACAAACTCAATGACCAGTAAAATGCCATAGATATCATATAATACCACCACACATCATTAGTTACCGAATGATATGGATAGTTATAATAACATTGTTTTATGTCCCATAGCCATGGTTTATTCCATAAAATAATAAGGCCATAAAAGAATGAATATGTATAATATGAACACCTCCAACTAAAATTAAAACATGTTATTATATAAATATTTTATTTAGATATAAAATATATATAATCTATATACATCTTACTTGTTTTCGCAGAACTTTGTTAAAGTAGATGGTTTGTCTTGAGAACGTCTGAGTCTAAGCCACCTTTCTATTTGTCGTTCCGAACAATCCAATTGCTTAGCTAAAGCTAATATCTTAAAAATACAATTAATTATTAATATAAATATAAACTATTTAATTTTTTAAAAACTGATTTTGATGAAAAAATTTACCTGTTTGTGTTTTATTTTTTTACTACTATAAGCTTTCTCCAAAATTTCATTCGGGGGTGCTTTTTTTGATCTTGTATTTTTTATACCAAGCGATTTGCCAAAGGGTGCAAAGCAATACCTGTACAAAATAAATATAAAAGTATTAGTAACTAAATCCTATTAGTATATAACTAACTAATAAGAACGGAATGATCCTTGGGATTTTATATATAAACTATAGAATGATAAATAAAAATCGAGATATTGTATAATGTTTATTGTCGTATATAATTTATATTGAATTATTTTCTAATCAAATCAACAATTAATGGATATATAGATAATTAAAATTAAGATAATTAAAACTCTTACCTTTCAAGAGTATATCTCATAACCAACAGAATTAAGGCCATTGGCAAGGGAAATATTAAATGCTGATAATCAGCATATTTGTTTTCTGAATTCGGTTTAATATCATCCCATGTTATATTGGGCGGTAGCCATATGTCCGGTGACCAAAATGTCGACGATATATTCATTAAAGTGTTCATTATCAATAATTATTTTCAAAATGTATTTATTTTTAGTAATCGATATTTATTGTAGATTCGATAAATTATTCGATTAAAAAAATTATCTAATAAACTTTTCTTATAATGGTTTTTTCACTTGACCGCACTGCAAATAACTTTATCCGTCTTCGGTGTGTATCACGCCACCACGAAAATATATAATGAATATTCATTAAAAGAATTAAAATCCGTGAATTTATTTTTAATAGCTACACTATTGTTACTCCAATGAAAAATAAAAAATTTATCGTCGAGACCTGTTTAATGTTTCATATACACTTATAATAAATCATGTTAAGTGACAAGGTTGAAAATCCGTTCGAATCTGTTAATAATCTAGAAGTTATAGAAGTTTTTGGTATGAGAACTATAGAAAAAACAGTACTGATAAACCGTTATCTTTTCTTTCCCTCGTTTCTTTTCTTGTTTGCGAAGAAACAATGCTTACGATGCATCCACAAACGATGATATCTAGTGAAATAAAATTAAATTCGAAATTCTATTTTTTTTTTTTTTTTCTTCTTTTTTATCACAAAGAATTCATCAAATTACAACGTATTACATTCCATTTTCAAGAAATTATGCTTATGCTAAGAAAACTTACAAACCAGACAAGCAATTCCTAAAGGTAGTACCTTCAGAAAAATTAGTTTTGAAATAAAATTCTTCGATAAGTTTGTTTACGTTGTTTACACTTGTTAGAAGGATCGTATGGTAGCGAATATTTTTTTTTTTGCAGTAGCGTATAACGGAAGAAAGCAGTAATGTTCAGAATACTGCCTTAATTCCTTTTATTAGTTACAAACTGCTTTTCATCGCGATAGAACGCCTTGAACATGTAAAAGCAATATTTAATTTTTTCGAATAACATTTTATAGGATTTTTTCGTAGATACTTGCTTTTTTAATTGCATGATAGAAAAATCAATCCAAATCAAATTAGAGAGAAATTTTTCGAAGACTATAACGTTACATATTATTTTTTGTTATTACCGTACATAAAAAATACATCTTTCATTCTCGTGAAGAATTAATTGTTTCTATATTTGATAATTTAATTGTTTAATAAATAATCATTAGATTTTAATTAAAATTTATGATTTCTTTGCATCTACTTACATATGATAAGATCACAAATCAATTAATATTAAAAAATGTGTATTTGTATTTATGAATACGAACTATTTTAGAACATACTCAGATCTAGTAATAATTCTACAATTGTACACTCTTGGACAAAAGTAATATGACCGTAATAAAAAAAGTGGTTCCGTGTATCAATGGTTCACAGTGCTGTCGTAAGAATTTTAGGAACCCTTGTCTTACACCTAACCTCTACTTGTTATGTGACAGTATGCGATTTAGAATTTCCATTATGAAGTTATATTTTTGCTCATTTTATTACTTATATTGTTAAATAAACAACATTATATTAATTTCTAATGTTCCAACAAGTATTGAAAAATGATTATATCTCGATTCATCGGCAACGATTTATAGCTCACACTGGTACAGTCATTTTCAATGTACATACATTTATGTCGTTAAAGGTACAATATACAAGTTACGAGAAACGCGCAAATGTCAGTTGCACGACTCAGTATAGAAGTATAGGTATGTGACCGGGCGTTATCAGACAAATTGAAATAATATTTCGTATTGTATATCGACGTAATCAAAATTTCGAGATAGATTTATAATGGAAGGTCAGCAGGTATGTTGATAAATCGGTACCATAAAGTTAATTAAGCCATTGTCAAAAGTTCAATTAACTATTGTTCTCTTTTTTATGAGTCATACTTATTTATGATGATTAAAAATATTTTTTACGATATAGAGTAAATATTATAAAATCTGTACATTTTTTTTCTTAGGTAAGAGCATTATATGATTTTACTGGTGAGTCAGGAACAGCTGAGTTGTCTATCGTCGCAGGAGAAATTTTAACTGTCATGAGAGACAATGTTGGCGATGGATGGTGCGAGGGATTTAATCAAGGTGGAAAGTCTGGCCTTTTCCCAGCAGCATATGTGCAAGTGATAGAGTCTTCTGCTCCCGTGTCGAGTATGATAAAATAAAGATGTAGTTTATACATAACTATTGAAGAATATTGTTCTTAAATTGTTACAGTTTGTAAAGATATTATCTTTAGTATTTAATATTATTATTTACTAGGTAGTATGACAATGTCGCAACAAAGTTCAGGAGATTATTGGGATGATGATTGGGATGATGATTCAGAAGTTGGTCAAACACAAGCATACGTTCCCGTTACAAGTCAGCAGCAACAACAACAACAACAACAAGCTATGCATATAGCACTCCAATCCAATAGCACTGATAGTGGAAATTCTATCTCAATTCATACTATACATTCTGTGATACCTGAAAGACCTATATCTAATGTACCAAAGAAAAATAATAAGTTTTCTACTTTGATTAAATCTGGCGAAGATAGTTTTTTATTAGGAACAAGAGTAGCGAGTGTACCAGAAAGTGAGAAGCTTCTTATCAAAGAAACTGAAGATGGACGTTGTGCATGGGTACCAACGGGAGAATCATATAGTTGTGTTGTTACATCTCCTAAGAAAGAATCAAAACTTAAAGGTCTTAAAAGCTTCATCGTATATCAATTAACACCTACGGTATGTTCAACTTGCACTCGTTTTTTTTATATATTTTTTTGTGTATTTTATGTATTTTTTTAACTGATCTTATTTTAATTCATCAAATTTTTTTTCAAAAAAAGATTTAACGCAAATTTTTTTTTTATTACAGTTTAATAATATTCAAGTTTCAAGAAGATATAAGCATTTTGATTGGTTACATGAACGTTTAGAAGAAAAGTATTGTTTCATACCAGTTCCACCCTTACCTGATAAACAATTATCAGGGCGTTATGATGAACAATTTATAGAACATCGTCGTACACAATTACAAGAATTTGTTGATTATGTTTGTCGTCATCCCGTGTTATCACGTAGCCGAGTATGGGATCACTTCATGATTTGTACTGATGAGAAGAGATGGAAAGCAGGAAAACGACTAGCTGAAAAAGATGAATTATTAGGAGTGAATTATTTTAATGCCATCCAATGTATTGATACGCCTTTAGATGCTATCAAAGTAGAAATTCAAATAGATGCATTTAGTAGATACGTAAATGGTTTAGATCCTGTTGTCAAAAATTTCATGGCCATGGCTGTTGATCAAGCCAAAAAGCACCAAGTACTTTATAAAAGAGAATTTCAGAAAATTGGTCTTTCTTTTTCTTCATTAGGACATGCTTTAGAAGGAGATGATAGCGATCATATGAGATTGACTAATGCATTAAAAGCAACAGGTGAAGCATACAATGATATTGGTCGTCTCTATAAGGAACAGCCAAAATTTGACTGGGAACCACTTGCTGATAAATTTCATATTTATAGAGGAATTATCAGTAATTTTCCTGATGTTATAAGTATACATAAGGTATGATTCCTTTCTAACTTAATTTAAATCTAATTTTTTAAAATAAAGCATTAATTATAATTTATTTTGTGATATTTCATTAGAGTGCAGTACAAAAAAGGAAGGATTGTGAAAAATTAGTTTTAGAACATAAAATGGAAACACACCAATTGCGTGAAATGTCTCATCGAACAGATATAATAGCACGCGCATTAATGGCGGAAGAGACACATTTTCAATCTGAACGTGATATACACATTAATAAAGCTATGAAAACGCATTTGCAAGAACAAATTTCCTTTTATAAAAAAATTGTAAATAAATTAGAGGAAGCATTAAATGCATATGTAGACTGAAGCAGGTACTGAAAATATGACTATGCTAATATTATATACCTTTCCCAGGCACAACTTAACGATTTTGATACATGATCACGATGCTTGTTTATAAATTCGATTATTTATGCACTCACAGTAATAAGAAATTTAATCACATTTTCTCAATACAATGTTAATCAGAATGTTTCAGAGATTTTATTAAAAAAATATACAGGGGCCAAATGTTATTATCACGTATGTTATGATAAGCAAAAAAATTATTTGCAATATGAATATCTGCGATATGAGTATTTATATTTTAAAAATATAATTAATTTAATAATACTATTCTCGAATAATGTTTGAGAAAAAAAGAGATTCAGTTTCATCAAATATATTTATATTAACATATTTTTCTATATATAGAATGCATTTTTAAAAAAGTAATATCAATTACCGTGACATTATAATGTTAATTTAGTATACTTTGTATTTAAGTTAATTTTAATTTATAAAGAACTTCAATTTTAATACAATGAGTAAGTAAAATTATATTATTTTGAATTACATATTATAACAATTATTAATATTCACCTTTTAATTCAACCTTTATTAATATTAAAAGACTAATAATAATGATTATGTCTAAATATCAGGTATTTGAAAATGTGATTATATATATAACATTTACAAATCTTTTTTCCTTTCACCTCTATATTTACATCTCATAGCAATGAATATAGAACCTGTATTATATAAAAACTCATAAATTTTAAGGAAATGCTATTGTAAAAGTATGTATAACATTACTAAAAAATACTTTGTACAATACAATACATATGTGAATATATTTGAAATATTACATAGATATTTTTAAATGGCTGCTAAATAATTTATGTCTGTGATTGAAATAAATATAAATTTAACAATTCAATAGGCACACACAATCAATCTATTTAGTTAGCAACTAATTATTGGAATAAATGCAGTTAATTAATGTTTAAGTAATTTTATTTCGATTTCATACAATTATTTATTCAGATAAAAATATTTATATTTCAAATCTTAGAAAAAGCTATTAGTATAGCTACCATTAAATAGTAGAATTATTCAGTACTTCTTGTACTAAAATATTCTTAAAAAGTTAACATTAGAATATTGATTTTTTACAGAATACAATTCTTTTTTTACATCAGCACTTTATGATCAAAGAAAAAAATTAAAAGATATACTACTTGTATCTATTTTATAGTGTATCTTTATAAAAGCAACTAATATTTGAAAATGATTATCTCTGAAATTTATGTAATATAATATAATTTTATAATGACAACAACAAATGTATAAATAAACATAGCAGCTAAAACAACTTATTTCTAATTAAGCAGAATTATTAACACATTTTCTATTAATTGTACAAAATAATAATGTAGTTTATTTTTAAGCACAAAGTTATGTATGTAATCTTTATTTGTCAATGCCAATGAAAATATTTTCATTCTTGTAGGTATAAATGAATGTAATAAAAAATATATGTTATATTAACATAACATATTATAATGTATTTTCATCACAATATAAGTATAATGATGAACATTAATAAATATTATTAATTTTATGCATATATATTCTAGATATATTAGTTAAGAAATGAAAATATCTTGTCGATGAGCTTTGATTAAATATTACTTTTTGAACATATTTACAAATGTAACTCTCAATTGATTTGTTTAAAATAATAACAATGTAAATCAATATAAACAGTATAGTATTTTATACACGAATGTAATACACTACAAATCACACAATCAAATTTATCTTTTTTTACCTTTATTTATATCAATCGTTTTTAGGATTATGCAATGAAATCAACCAAACGCATTATTTCTAATAATCGATAATATTTCCTCTAGCAATGTTTTAATAATTAGTTATGTATTTTATATAATAATAATTAGTTTCGATATAACTTATAATTTACCATTATTTAAATGTCATTTAATCTTATATGTTTCATTAATTTTGTTTATATCTTTATTTTTTGTTTAGCATTTATGTTAGTTAGCAAGTTAAAATTTGAACTTTCTTTTTCAACGGAACAAGTATGTCTTATATTATTATTCTGAATTATTATTTCATAAGATAGGAAAGATCTTAATATTTGAAGAGAGTTAAATTTATAAATAAGGATACAAATAATATTTGTAATAAAATATGTCAATATATAATATAATAATTAATGATAAGGTTGAAATATTTTCTTTGCAATGTAATCAATTTGATATTAGTTTTATAATTGTATTTTTCAGTAATTATATTTATACATATTCATAATGCGTATTGTGATATATATATATATATATATATATATATATATATATATATATATATATAATGTTAATTAAGAAAGAAAATGTATTTCTAAAATGCTCGTTTTTATTATAGAGCGATACTCAGCCATTTTAATGGCAAGTTCCATTAAGAATGATTAAAAATTGTATACATGTGGTATTAATGAAATACACAAGTTCTTAAACGTTATGTAATTTGAATTTATTACTTCCATATGTTGTATTATATTTGTTTAAAATATTATTCTTTTTATAAACTTGAAGTTTTTTTCACAGAACAAGAAACATCACCTGATTCTATAGCACAGCAATAATTTTTTGTTTTGATTAATATCAAAGTATTTTACTTGCAGATAACCTCTCTTCAATTCAGTCATTCTTTTTGATACTGCATGTGCATATTATAAATACACATACATAACATGTATTTTTCGCAACAATTTTTATATGCATCTCTTTTATGTCATTTAAACGATTAATAGTTTCAAACATGAATTTTGATTTTTTGTAATCAGATAATAAGTTCTTTAAAATTTACGATAATATCATTATCACAAGAGGCACACATACATTGCACTTTGCAGATATTATTTATGAAAAAGTGTGATTGCATGAGCATAATTAAAACATCCCAAATAAAAAAGGTGAATTTCTCAATTTGTCTGAGAAGATAAAATTGCAAACATCTATATTCTGAAATTTTAGATATTATTGTATATGTGGTAATTATAAATAATCTATTAATAAGATACAAATACAAACACACAAGTTATTTTTACAACATTTACATGAGCTATGTAACATTTTATACATTTTCGTTAGAATATTATTTTTAAGAGTTTTGCATGTAGATTATATCATACAAATATTGCAGAAAGTATATTATTCAAATACTAAAAGTTTGATGAATAAATAAATCAAAATATGCAAACATTTATTATAATTTAATTTAGTTTAGTTTAGATGCTGCTTTATAATTACTTCCCGAAAATAAAAAGTTTTTTTATAACTTTTAATATAATGTATATATGAACATATATAATAGCATAATAAATTTCACATTATAATACATATATGTTGTTTATATTTGTATCTTAAAATTATTGAAAAGTATGCATGCATATGTATGTCTATGTATTTTATTTACATATTTTTTTTTTTGTAAGACAGTGTGAGATAGATTAAAAATATTAGTATTATTATAATCTCATATGCATACATGCATGTGTCTGTGTGCACTTTTATTAACGCGGGTAATGTCTTTGTTGCTGCTTAACGTAACGAATGCTTCGTATCATTAAACTAATACACTAGTATCACCACATAATATACTTAACATGTATGGAAAAAAAAAAAAAAAGAAAAAGAAATCAATTTTATATACTTATTAATTAGTGTAAACAATTTTAATTTTTCCTTTTTTCCCGTAAAATATAACATATCCACGCAAAAGCTTGGAAACTAATTACTATGTACGTATATCTGAAAAATTGTTTCCAAAAATCTTAGCAATTTTTTTTAAAAGGATATTTGTTTGTCTATCACGATTTCAAAAGTACTTCCGTTAGACGTATGTACTTAATGTACTTTTCACAGCATGCGATCAATTTTGGCAAGAGAATTACATGCATCTCTACAATTATTTCCGAACTATAAACTATTAGAAAAAGAAGTACACTTTTACAAACTCAAATTTGCAATAAGTCAAGTGCACACACGGGGTTTGTTTGACAATCATACACAATTTATATATAATGTAAAATCATTTTTCTCATATAAGCAATTACTATAAAAGAATTATACGCGTATTGCCTTGATATATACAAGATTAGAAAATAAAGTATTTCATTCCTTTTAGGACACGTAAAGATATACAATAAGAAACAGATCCTCAAAGTTTTATCATTGTTCAAGTACAATTCTGTAAGAAATATTTAATATTATCGATATAGAACAATAAATTTTATACATACTTTACGTACGAATAATGTTTGTTATAAATTAATTATTTATAGTGCGATATTAAAATAAAATAATAAAAATATCTTGCACATATATTGTATAATATTAAATACAATTCTTTCGAAACATGTTTAATACATTTATATTACACAGAATTGTTTTGAACAATAAATGTTCATTATAAATCTCAGATTTTATAAAAGATTAAAAATTTATCGTTGTACTGTTCACTCGATTTTTAATGATTAATCAACTCAATCTAGTTAGGTTTCATAAATCATATATATATACTGTTAGATTATTAACGGATTATAAGACTTTTTAGGGGGTATAAAATCAATATATTGAATCATATAAAAATTTATGTGGAGAACAATTTCTTCTTATATATCTCTTGAGATAATTCGTTAATTTCATTTAAATCATTTAATAATGTTCAACACAAATAGCGTTTAATATTTATATACAAATATTTTTAAAAATCGGAAAAAAAAGGAAATAATTATCCCAGTTTTTAAAAAGGCAAGAAACAGTATGTCAAAACTGTGATTCATCGTGCAATCCATTAATTTGTATACTATACATAATCAGCATTTCACTATGTCATAGGAAATCGTAATAAAGCATTTTAGCTTGAGGTAATGTAGCTCTTTCACACTTTGTAAATAATGATTACAAAGCGTTATATTTCATTGACATTAACTTCTAGAGAATGTTTAGCATTGAGATTCAACTTTTTTTATATTTCCTTTGTTTCCTAAGATACGAGACATTCACTCGAAAAAGAGTAGAGAGAGCAGTGCGCGTACTGCCCCATAATTTAAAGCGTTTACTGCGTAAGTATAATGGAGAGCTAGGAGTAAGTGGAATGGGAGAGGTTGGCAAAGCCACCAAGTTTGGTGTGGACAATGATGGCTCAAGAATATCCTTCAATTGAGGTTGTTTGGAGGTCCCAGTGGTCTGTGCTGATGGTTGCTGGGATTGGTTTGCGATTGATCGGGACACGGCGTGAGGTTGCCGCTGCAAGGGCCTGATCCTGGGCCCTGTTGCTGCTGGCCGCTGTTGAGTGCCAGTCTCTGCATCTGACGTATGACCGTGGTTGCATGATACGCTTGCTGGAACCATGAGAGAAGAGGGAGACTTTCCTACGGAGCCTGGTGAGCAAACATATGCACAATCAGGAATTTGCTGATTATACATCCATACTAACCTTCCACTTCGATTTGGCAAAGTTCTTTTTAAGTTGTTCAGATACAGTACCATGGATATTTTTATTGCTAGCTGCGTTTCCAGAAATCCTAGAAAAATGAATTATATATCAAGTTAGATGAAACACCTAAATGTATAAAATTGTATTATATGATTTAAAATTATATTATATGATTCAAAAACTTAGTAAAGAGATAATCTTATTCAATAAGGTATTTAAATTTAAATTATTATTTTTATCTGATTTTTATCTGTCTTAATAATATATTAATTAGATAATTATCATTTTAATGATATTTTTTCTTTTTTCCATTTGCATATTAAAACTCTAAAAGTTATTAAGGACATTACCATTAAACAATTATTAATCATAAGTCATCACAGAGAATAGAATTTTATTACTTACTTAATTGATATTAATTAAATATTATTTGATATCAATAATATTCCTGTAATACTCTTCTTTATGAAGTCAATATATATTTTACATAATCTTAAATAGTATCTACAGTTACATTACAATTTGTATTATAGAAAATATAAAATTGTTTTAAAAATTACATTTATTTTATTTTTATTTTAGTTAATATAAAAATTTATTCTATTTTGTAAGTTATATCTCAAGTAGAAAGTTATTAATCTATATTAATATATATTCTTACCAAGGATGTGCTAGGGCCTGTTTGCATGTATAGCGTTGCTCAACATTGACGCACATCAACTTGTGTATGAAATCCTTAGCTGAATCACTGATATCGTCCCAGTATGGTGAATCAAATTCAAATTCACCTATAACAGTCTGGTTAGCTCCTTGCTATAGAGTAGACGATTTTGTGACAGTATAAGTAGAGCAAATGTATAATTTGTATGGGAAAACAAAAACAAAAGATAAGTTCGAAAAAAAAGAAAGATAAAAAGAACTGTTTATCTTGATTCCCTCATAATTAGTGTCCGTACGATTCCTAGTTATTTATAATTTCATTTTTTAATTTATTTCGATTAATTAAAAAATGCTACTATGTAAAAATAATCCCTTGGAGATATATTATCCTAACATGAAATATCCATATAAACAAGCACAGTACTATGGATGCACACGTGTATAGTGTATTTTCATCATACACGCGTATATTGTATAGTATCTGTTACATAATTTTAAATGTAACAGAATTTATTGATAAAATTCTGGTTCATTATGGAAATGTTTTTAGATAATGATCATTTGTCACCAAAGGAATAATAACTGACAGTCAAATATAAGGACTCAGACGCACACAGAAATTTCATTACTTACTACGCTAGTATGTATTAAAGCTGCATACGAAAACTAGAATAGTACCTTAAAAATGAAAATTTCAAATTAATGTATTACTTCATGTGCTTGTCAGTCCTAAGTGTTACAATTAATCTGAATATCTGACGACATTGTCTCTTCTTCGTTGTCTAAAACAATATGTATATGTATACATCCATTTTTATTACCTTTAAGAATCTGTGCAAAGAGATTGGCATCATTTTCATCATAAAATGGAGGGTATCCGCATAAAAGAATATACGAGATGACACCTATACTCCAAACATCAACTGCTTTACCATATGGCTTCTGAGCAAGTACTTCAGGAGCTGTAAATAATAATCTTAATAGTAAACTTGTATGAAATTAAAAAAGAAAAAAAATTATAAAAAGATAATTATCTTATTTACATACCAACATATCCTGGTGTACCACAAGCAGTAGCCATTATTCCTGAATCTTCCATTTTTGATAAACCAAAATCACTAATCATAATCTTACTATCTTCATCTGGACTATAATATAAGAGATTTTCTGGTTTAAGATCTCTATGAACAACACCTTGTTCATGCATATAATCAACTGCTTCTAAGACTTGTCTTATTAAACCTGAGGCATCTTTCTCTGTATAGGAACCTTTCTCAACTATTCTGTCAAAAAGCTCGCCGCCAGTAACTCTGTAACACAAAATAAATATAATTAATATATTATCTATAGTTAACTTAATTATTATATCAATATTCAAAAATTTACTATATAACTTACAACTCCATAACTAAGTACACTTTAATCTTGTCTTCATAAGTTTCCAATAGCTGTACTATATTAGGATGTGTTAACCTGTAACAACCATATTTAGTTTCATTCTATCCCTTCTTATTAAAAATTGTCTCTTATACATTTTAAATATTTCTATTAAATATAGTGGTTTGACTTGTTTGTTTTTTCTTTTGCATTTTTTTTCTTTTTTTACATTGATTATAAGATTCCAAGAGTACTACATATTTTTCTTATCTTTATGACAGTTCTTATATTACGATAATACAATTTTTTTGCAAATCTTAATTCTTCAACAATTTATTATTCAACTAAAGATATGGAGTGCTAATATATTAATTCCTGATCTTAATACTTGATAATAACGATCTGACTATAATATATTATATTTTTAATAAAATAGATATAAATATTGTCCATCACATCACATGCTGTATTAGAGCTATAGGTATTACTCTCCCAAAAATGTATATGAGCATTTTCACAAAATACTACTGATGTTAGCAAAGCAGAAAACTTCATACGTACATAGATATATATATATACGTATACGTACATAGATATATATATATACGTATATGTACATATATATATATATATGTACACAGTTCTATAAAATAAATAAGGCCACAAAATACAGCAAACAATAATTTTAGCATATAAAAAGGAAAAAAAGCACTAACAACATTTACAACAATTACGGATATATTAAAATAACATTTTTATCATAAATATTTAAAATATATAAATATTAAAAATATAATTCATTAAGTACATATACTTACTTTTTTACTAATAATACTATATACACAACATTAATATTACATTTTTATTATATGTACTATACATGAAATTAATTAATAATGAAAAAAAGAAAAAAAACATAAACTTTAATTATAATGATTATAATGTCAATGATATACTCATAAGTTTTTTTTGTTGCCTGAACACAAATTTCCTGGAAGTAAGTTTTAAATTTAAAAAGTAGACATACAACTTTTTTATAAATTAAACCATCTGGTTAAAATATAAGTTAATACTTCTAATGCTTTTACGTAAAAACATTAACGTATATAATAATATTTAATATTTACAAAATCTACAAAATTATTTCAAAAAAATACTAACAATAACGGAAATATATATCGTTTTTAATACACTAAGAATATTTTATTACATCTATACATATATAATTGTAATTAAATTGATAAAGTATATAAAGGTTAAGTCCATAATAATAGATAAATGTGAACCAGGGAAAGGTTATATATATATATATATATATATATATATATATATATATATACATATATATATAAAAAAAGTAAGAAGATAGATGGTTCAATCTAAATAGAGATAAAAAAAAAGAGATTTAGATAAAGAAGAATTTAGAAAATAGAAAATAGGTCGAGATAAAGAGAAAGTAATTAAATGACTAAGAAAGAGAAAAGTTATAAGGAAAGATATGAAATAAAAAAAAGTGATAAGAATGAAAAAAATGTTAATTATATAGGCTTATATGTTCTTTATATGCCTATAACTAATCAATGAAATATTTTACTACCACATAATTGTAATTATATAAAATTAAGATTTAACTACTTTCTTGTACTTCTTTGATGTGCAATATGTCCAAATAAGAAAATTGTGCTCAGTTTTTTTTTTTTTTTCTTTTTTTCTATATATATAAATTTATGTGAGCAAGATGTAAATTGAATTATAGTAATGTATGATATTGTTGAATGATACAGGAATTGAGTCACATAGGCAGTTGGTGCCCAAATAGAGGGCCCACACTTACCATCCTGTTTCGCCACTACTATCCGACTTGAGGAGTCCAGCACCACTCTGTGGTGTCACTCTTTCACTGAACCTACGAAGTATAACAATATCACACAAAATTATATAATGTACATTGAAAGTAACTGATAGCTTGCTCAAACTTTCTTTTTCCAGACTTTTCTTGAGTTTACTTTGTGCAGAGATCCTTTTATCCAAGCAGAATGTGGTCAGATAATCAAATGCATTGTAGAAAAGAATTATAATTTATGTAAACTTTATAGAAAAATTATATATTTGAAAAATATATAAAATTGTATATTTTGCATCAAAATAGATTTCAGTTATATATGTATGATGTACATTACTTACTGTTAGTAGAAAAGAAAGTCTCAAATGATCCAGCATATAATGTGATGACATATAAGATATCAAATTGGATTTATACAGGGTAGTTCATGTTATTGGAATTATTTCATCAATTTTGTTACTATTCATTCTAATAAAAAACTAGTTGAGAATCTAATTAATATCATATCTATGTAACTTTCTTTAAAAGTCTATCTGTTTACTCTGAAAGTCTATTTTTTATAAAATTAATATTGATATCATTATCAAAATAAACTACTCTGTATTATCACAAAAATGTAGTGCTTAAAAATGTGAGATTGTAATTAGTAACTTGCATTTTCTATCTATAAATTGTGAATATACAAAGAATGTACTATAATATGTGAATATAATTACTTTGGTAGATTCAGTATATGAAAATAATAAGAGATAAATATATATAAGTATTTGTTCTATTTAACCTGTTTCTAAATTAGAGCTATTTTGCTCTACTAATTCTTTGTGAAACCAAGCTATTAATTCATTCTATATTCTGCTAATACACTTTGCCAACATAATAAAGAAGATTGCCAAGAAATACAAGAAATACCTGACTTTTTTTAATGAGCCAGAAAATCAGTAAGAAGACGTTCAGATGCTTGTATTTAAATCAAAGACAATTATTTCAAACAACTTCTATTAAAACAAGTAAACGATAAATACAAAACTAAAGCAAGAATAACTTGAAAACAAGGTTAGATAGGATAAACATTTGTATAAAATTTTTTATTATTTTGGTGTTTTAAATCTATCATTATGCATATTATAGAACATCCTAATATATTTTTTTACTTTATATTATTTATTTTTATCTCCAAGTACTGTTGCATTTATATTTTTTGTATTTTACATATCTTTTAAGTATGCTATGACATAATATTTTTACTTTAACATTATCTTCAATATATTTATCTCTATTATATTTAATAAAATATATATAAATATATATATATTTAATGTTAATAAAAAATTAATTTGGTTACTTTTTATTTAAATAAAATGTCATATATTTTATATACAATAATAATTTTATATATAATGAAAAAAAATAAAAAATGCTTAATAATTATTAAAGTTCACTCAAATATCACAATATGTATTATGTCAAATATAATTATGTCAGAACATAGATGAAGATTTATTATTTTTACAAGTTTCATGGTCTGTACATAAAGCTATGATAAAATATAATATCTTAATAAATATATTATTTACTACAAAATAATGTGTGTGTGGGTGTATGTGTGTATAAACTTGTAATGAAATGAAAAACTGAATAATTTGCTAAAATATGACAAATTTTTAATAAGTCGCATTCCAATGGTATTTTAATATGATCCCCAAACTATATACTGAAAATGTGTAATAATGTACAAGAAAAAAAGAAAAGGTAAGATATATAGGCAGGGAAATGAATATTCTATATAAAAAGCATATATTATAAACTATATAAACTACATGCAAAAAAGTACTAACGTTGAACCGAGCGATCATAAAGCTGATAATTAATCAATCACCTGTCAGCATTTGAAGGTGCATACATCACATAATTGTTATCAATATTAACAAAATAGACTGTTTCTTACCTCCTTAATACTTTGATTTCATTTTCTAGAGAATCTTCTTTTCCTTTCAATGCCTTTTTATCAATAATCTTGACAGCGAACATTTGACCAGGTTTTTCTTTACTTTCTGCTAATCTTACTTCGGAGAAAGCACCCCTGTACAAAAAGAGCTTATAATGTATATATTAATATGATTACTTGTACGTTCATAATATATGAGATTTATATATATATGATGTAAGGAATACTTTTAATCTTAATATATAACCTATCATACATTAACATTTTTTATAATTTATATATAACTTTCATTAAGAGAAACGTATGTCATGAAATAATAAAATAAATTATTTATAGAAATATCTTTTTAATTTTAACAAAATTTTAAAACATAAATATATATGTAGAAAACTTGTCATAAAAGTACATATATAAAATTTTATGTAAAACATCCGAAATACAATAAATATTTTAATGGAAAATATTGTTAAACAATATTATATAAATTTATGAATAATTTTATAAAACGGTATATTGTACACTATCGAGCAATTTCTATATATATAATCGATAGAAAAAAGAAATATATATAAAAAATCACAGTTTAAACCGAGAAATAGAGATAAATAGAAACAAGCCATGTGGTAAAATATTCTACGCAATCTATATAGGAGCTAAGAAAAGATTACGTGTCATTACGTATACAAAAACAATATTTAAGACTCACGTTCCAAGCAATTCCTTTAAAATATATTTGTCTTCGACGGATGGTGATTTATCGTCTTTCCCATCTTTCTTCATTTTTTTATTAGAATCCTTCTTACCAAAGAGCGGCATTTTTGAGTCGTCCGATAAACGATTATGCACAAGTAACACTTTCACAGAATAGAAAAAAAAGGAGGCTAAAAGATAATTCTAAGATGTGGTAAGGGGGAGGAGTGGGGAAGAGGGAAAAAACTATCACTCGTCGCACAATCGCATACACTTTTACTATTTGCTAACACTTTCTTTCGACACACCTTAATAAAAATATTTCTTATATACTTGTATACACAAAAACGATTTGATATTTGAAATCTTTATTCAGAGATATCAAAGAAGAAACGAAGTAAGATGGTTTATCATCAAACTCTACATAAGATTCAGATCATCGTTCCTTTCCGTTTAACCGATCATGAACTCTTGACCTTTTACCACATTAATATCTCTTGCACCGTATTAAACTATCCTGATATCTCACTTTTTATTCAAAACGAATAAGACTTTCGTCGATAAATACTCCAACGCATTCGATTGCATTTACCACACTACACTACTATTACAGGTTCGCTGTCCAGGATAATATTGCGCGTATCGGGCTCAGGGTCGCGGCCCCGCGCCCTCGCGATCTGCACTGTAGATAAGCTCCTCCTCCTTTTTCTTTTCCCCTTCCACCTCTTCCTCCAACTGCTCGTCTTCTTCTTCTTCTTTTTCTTTTTCTTCTTTCTCTTCCTCTTCCTCCAACTCCACCTTCTCCTTCTACTCTTTCACCCCTTTCAACTCTTTACCATCGCCCTATTAGACACCTCGTCTTATTCTATACAAATACAACGTTGTATTGTCTTGACGTTTTTGACAAATATTTGTCATTCTTCGAACGATTCATGTCGTTAATTTTTTATCCTTTTTATTAATAATATTTTTTCATCAAATATGTTTTAACGAGAATCTCTACTTGTATAGACAACAAGATTTTCTATACTACATACTATCATCCAAAACTTGACACCAATTTGACGTATCTCGTTAATCGAGAAGTCCATGAACTAATGTAGTTTTATAGTTGATCGACTTATCTTATAAAAGAATAATATTATGCGACGAGCTCTTTAGTTTTAGCGCGAATGTTTAATTTTCATTGCATATTCAACACAATTTTGATATATATGTATAACAGTTGTATAATACACACACGCAGACATCTTAAAGATAAGAAAAACTATATTTATTGTATAAGTATCTTTGTCAAACACATAGAATCCATAAAGATCTTATTGATAAATAATTAAAAAATAATTTGTAGAGTAACTTTAACTAGTAACTTAGGTAAAATAAAGTAATAAATAAATATATAACTAGTTAAACACAACGAATGCTTTAAAGTTGCAAATTGAAAAATAATATTAAGTAAGAAAAGAATGAATGTCTTTGAAATTACATATAACAATCTTCTTGTAACACGATTAGAATGCTTTATCTGATTGGCGCGCAAATAGAAGTATCATGGCGGGAGCAATTTGATTGGATAGTAATTTACCGCGATATATACATCTAAATTAAAAATTATGTAATATATCGATAATTGATACAACATTATGTTTATTAATAAGAAGTAAATAAATATTATATAGTATAATTAAATAAATAATTATAAGGAATTAATTGCGAGTGATTATCTAAAAGAGCAATGATATTTATTGTCGAAAGTACCACGAAAAACTGAATCATGATTCTGTTTATTATATGGACAATGTTTATTTATGCTTGTGATAGTTCACAATTTCACAAAACCAAAATTGTTTTTATTAAATTTCGAAGTAGTTTTATTAAAACTACTTCGAAATATTATTATTATTATTACCTTTTTGGGACTTGTCGTTAACCAATCAAATCGTTAGAATCTTTTACTATAAATCCAAGGCAGACCTAACGTTAACCCCCACTCCGCAAACGGTTCTTGTTTCTATAGCTGAAGGTTCTTTAGAACACTTTGAAAATAGAATTGCAAAATACAGTAAGTATTAAGTAATACTTAAATTATATTAGTATTATTTTTCTGCGTTCAAAGATATAAAATTTGAATAAAATTTTGTTTATTATTTAATAGATAAAAAATTCGAAATGGCTGCTCGTTCGGTTCTTAAATATTTGCAATCAAAAACAGTGATGTATCAGATACACCGTTGTGCCTCCCAATCCGCATTTGAAATCCAACATAAGACTCCTACAATAAAAAAAACCATGCCAATACCAAAAGCTCATTATGGTGGACGACACACAGTTACTCTATTACCTGGAGCTGGTATTGGACCTGAGTTAATGGGATACGTGAAAGAGGTAAGTTAGCAATTATTTTAGGTAGTTATAAATAGTTATAGAGATATTGAAAATAATAATGCAAATAAATTTATAAACTTCTTCCCGTTATATATCATAGTTTTTATTATCCATTTTAGTTAAACCAATTTTGCTTTAGGTTTTTAGGTATGCAGGTGTACCTGTAGACTTTGAAGATATAGATATCGATCCTAATGCTGATAATAACGATGATTTAGATTATGCAATCACGTCAATTCGTAGAAATGGTGTAGCATTAAAAGGGAATATAGAAACTCATAGTACTGAAGCAGATGTAATTTCACGTAATGTTGCCCTCCGCAATGAGTTAGATCTCTACGTAAATGTTTTACATTGTGTTTCTTATCCGGGTGTTAATTGTCGGCAAAAGAATATTGATATTGTTATTGTCAGACAAAATACAGAAGGGGAATATGCTATGTTAGAGCATGAAAGTGTAAATGGAGTTGTTGAAAGTATGAAGGTTATAACAAGTTCTAATTCTGAACGAGTAGCACGTTATGCATTCGAATATGCTAAACGAAATGGAAGGAAGAAGATTACTACAGTTCATAAAGCTAACATAATGAAGCTCTCTGATGGATTGTTTTTAGAAATATCACGAGATGTTGCTAAAGATTATCCAGACATTGTTCATAATGACATGATCATTGATAACACTTGTATGCAATTGGTTTCTAACCCGCATCAATTTGATGTTGTACTTACTACAAATTTATACGGGGCTATTGTTTCCAATGTAGTTTGTGGTCTATTAGGTGGAGCAGGATTATTAGCTGGAAAAAATTATGGTGATCATTATACAATCTTTGAACCAGGTACTCGTAATACTGGCACAAGTATTGCTGGAAAAAATATTGCAAATCCTATTGCTATGTTAAATGCAGGAGTCGATATGTTGCGTCATTTAGGACACAAAGAACATGCTATCCTGATTCAAAATGCAATAAACAAAACTATCAATCAAGGAGTACAAACACGTGATCTTGGTGGTCAAGCTACAAGTAGGGAAGTTGTTGATACTATCATGAAACATATTAAAATAGCATCAGATTAAGTAATTCTAAAAATCATTGAATACATATTACCTGTAGATTCTTTGTATAAAATATAAAAACAAATAAGCTTCTAAAGCATAAAAGTACTGTTTTAATTCTAATGACATCTTCTATGTCTGAACTGTTTTATATAAGTTGTAATATAATGAAATGAATTATCCAAATACTAGAAAGGTAATTCTGTTTATAGAATATAATACAAGGTCAATGTCGTGAATAATTCGTATATTTCATTATTGTATTAAATTATGCAACGTACCATTAAGTAATTTGGTTTACTTTATAATTAAAATCATGTAAAATAAATTTTGTAAATAATATTGTTGAGTCTATACAACATGTAAATGATCAATGAAATATTAATATTATATACACCATATGTAACTGTACAATGTGTAATTTCTATAATCCTGTAATTCGCTCTATAAACTATATGAATAAGGAAAAAGTATTAAAAGTATTTTTTATAACATGATTTCTTTACAATTCTTTACATTGTAAATAATACATATCAAAATTTAAATTCAGTTCACCGTTGTAAAAGTTGTAAAGCTAATTCTTCATCTGTTTTTAGGCCAGAATTTATAACTTCATTGATTATTTTTCGTCTCTTTTTAACATTTTTATCTTGTTGTACTACTAGTTTTCTTTTGGGAAGACTGCAATCATAACATCTCATTTATATAATTTTGCTCACTTATAACAGACATATTACATTAATATAATATTAATTCAACTTACCTGTGAATCATGCTATCTTCTTTATTTTCGATATTATCCGGAGAATTTTCATTAAAGTCTGCTTTTTGTTCTCCATATATTTTATCTGGATCTGGTAGCCATGAAAGGTCTGGTTCACTGAATTCACTTTCACTTACATCACTATTTGCTTCCTGTGGTTCCTCATCATCACTTTTATCTTTATTCTTTTTACTAGCTTTAAGTTTAAGCTTTTCTTCGCGATGTTTTTCTTTGATTTTTTCTCTAAACCTCTGTTTATCAAACTGGTCTTCTTCACGTAAAACTTGTTTTGCTATTTCAATATTAATACCAGAATCAATTTCATTTTCATATTTCTTGGCTAATTCGGATACTTTGCTTTTCGTTGGATCTATCACTTCCTAAAGTTTTAAGTTAAAATAAATAAAAAAAAAATAAAAAAAGAAAAAAAAATGTATATATTCACAAGTAATATGATAAAATATTACCATTCCATCATCACCAAAAGTCTTTTTACTATTAGGGATTATTTTTTTCTTAAGTATTTTCTTTGCAACTGCAACTTTTGTAATAATTTTTTTCTTATTGCTCTTATCATCTTTTGTACTTTCGATGGTATCGGACATATCGTCAATGTCTATATTTCTTCTCTTCACTGTCAATAAATCGTCGTCGCTATCGTCTGTGTAATAAAAAATAGTAAGAACAATTGTAATAAAATTATGTAAATTTTCATTATTGAGATGTTTACACTTACCATCCATAAAGCTAATATTATCATGTTTCTGAGTATGCGATATGTGTTTCATTGCATTGTTATCTTCGTTATCAGATTCGTTAGAGGTAATATATTTATTTGCTTCACTATTATTGGATATGTTTAAATTATCACTTTCTTTGTTCTCCTTATTTATTTCTTTTTGTAAATTAGAAGTATTATTTTGCGACTTTTGTAAAAATCGTATTCTTGGTGGAATAGCTAAACCTAATGATCTAGAAAAATAAACAGATATAAAATTAATAAATTAAATTTTTATCCAGACATTATTTAGACATTAAATAATGCTATTACCTTGCATATTCATCGGTATTTAAAGCTTTTACATTAAATACTTGTTTGTCTTTCATTAAGAAAACTGATTTAATATATGCTACAAAAGCTCTTTGAGCACTTTCTTTTAAAGATACATCTCGAGCCAGTAGTGCTTCAAGTTTACGATGTGGCGAATGTAATTTATTTGGATTAATTCTAAACACGAAATAAATAATTAATAATCGGTACGCATATCTATCATATACGTGATAATTCTCATAATCATACTTTATCATATTTATTGGTATTTTACGATCCTGTAGCCGTTGTATCATTTCTACTTCGGACGGTAACAAAACTAATAAAGATTCTCCACCTGCTTGAAATCTAGCTGTTCTACCTGCCCTATGAATATATGCATTTACATCTTCAGGACAGTCCATTTGGACTACCCAATTAACAGCAGGAAAATCTGAAATTATATTACTTGATAGCAATTTTCTTACAAAAGAAATAAATATTAAAATAATCGATTACCCAATCCACGTGCAGCGATATCTGTAGCAAATAATACAGCATAATGTTTTTTACAAAATGACTCATAAATATCCATTCTTCGAAGCTGATGAAGTGTACCATATAGAGCTAATAAACTTATTCCTGGTCGTAATCGACAAAATGATTCATAAACGTATTTGACCTTTATAATAATTATTCCAAGTATAGTTAACAAAGTAATTAATACAGAACAAAATAAATAAATAATATTTGATATACCTGTTTGCAACTAGAAAAGAACACAATTATTTTTTGTTTCAAATGACTTCGCAAGAAAGACCATAACATTGCTGTTTTTTCTTCCAAAGAGCAAACAATATAAGATTGTTGAAGTCCTTCGGGAGTAATATGTTCAGCATGTTCATGCACAGATACATACATAGGATCCTTTAGACTTAGCCTGGCTAAATCTTTAACTGATCTAATAAAGAACATTAAGTATATAAGATACAAAAATATTATTCTTATTGAGAATATTTTATATTATTGAGAATGGATACAACAAAAAAATAAACATGAGTACTTGGTCTGTGTTGCAGAGAATAAAAGTGTCTGTCGCTTAATTGGTAGATTTTCAATTATGGAATTCATAGTCCTTTCAAAACCCATATCTAAACAACGATCTGCCTCATCGAGAATTAATATCTGAAACATATAATTTTGCATGCTCTCATATATCCATATAAATTAATAAAACTTGTAACTCGTAATAAAATATATACCTGCATATTGACACAGTCAAAGAGAGGATTTTCATCCATATGTTGAAGCAAACGACCTGGTGTACATATAACGATATTACATTGATCCATACGTTTTTTTTCAAATTTCAAATCTTTTCCACCGATAATCAAACCTGCTGAAATATCATGGTATAGACCAACTTTACGTAAAGTTTCATATATTTGATAGGCAAGTTCTCTTGTGGGAGTAATAATAAGTGCACCAACACCGTCGTACCTTGTCCATTGCTTACAATATAAAATTTCTAATACCTATAGAAATAATTATATATTAATACAATAGATCTAATAAACAATATATATATATATATATATATATATATATATATACAATTTTATATGGCAATGTCTAAAATCAAATTTTTACCGGCACAAGAAATGCTAATGTTTTTCCACTACCAGTTTTTGCTGCGCCTAATATATCATTACCCTTTAAAGCTAATCCAATACTTTGTCTTTGTATATCCGTTAATTCAATATAATTATTTTCTTTCAATCCCTTCAATGTTTTATTCGATAATGGCATATCATTAAATTTTTTTATTTTAGTTTCATCAATCTAAAAAGAAACATAATTTTGTAATTAAATGAGGGATGATACATTATGGTTAAAATCAAATGTCAGACTTACATTATTGTATTTTGATCGTAGATCTTCAATAATTTTACTTTCAGGTATTTGTCGTTTTTTCTTATATATTTTTACCTTCTCCTTTGTTTTGTGAGCCATTATATGTGAATTACTGATTTTTCATCTATAATAAATAACCATGCCTTTTCATACACCTTATAGATAGGTTATATCAAACAACACGAATGAACCAAATTGAAGCAAGTCGAGCGTAGAAAAACCGAGTAGAACCGAGTAGAGCCGAATCGAGCCGATTTGAGTCAACCAATTAGCTTACGAATATTTCAGAAAATCAAAAATTTCTTTATTGATACTAATTGTAAGACTAAAAAGAACAATTTTCATCAACAAAAAGTATTGTATGGTTAAAAATGTATATATTATAATTATTAATATAGGGCCATATGTGAAAAGAATTTTTTTCTTTTGTAAAATATACGCAATATATTTTGTCGAAGATCTACTAGAGTTCTCGACGCTATAGGTTATTTCACCGCGTTAACGCGAATAGTTTGCATTGTATTGTTGCAACATTGACAAAGTGTAATAATTGTGCTCATCTATGTAAATAACAAACAAATTTTTTTTAATATTATTATGTGCAATATTATATTATTTTTTATTTATGGTTTATAATTTGGTGACAATAAAATGTCTGATGAAAAAATGTTGAAAACGAACATGGAAACAAACTCGTCTTCCGGAGAACCCGTGACGCAGCAAATAAACAACGTAGAAATGCCACCACGATCTGTAAATATTGATTTCCATATTTTTTCAAAACGCGCGTGAATGAATATTTATTAAATTATAATTATTACAAATGTTACACAAAGTATTCAATTTTCTTTATTTTATACGTTATGGAAATATAGAGAGGTGGTCGAGGTTCGAGACAAAGAGCAGTGGACAACATAACCAAAAAATTTCTTCGAAATTTCGATCCTGAACGTAGCGAAAGAGAAAAACGTAAATTACATCGTCGTTTGTATCAAGGAAGTAAACGTCACACCTTGTACAACGATCAAGGTATTTGGGTCATAACTGGAGACGATTTATGTGATTGTTTAAGTTTGGATTGCGCGGGATGTCACTTTCCATGTCCTAAATGTTCTTCTACAAAGTGTGGCCACGAGTGCAGGTGACTTTTTTTACGTCATATCCTACGTAACTCAATAAATGTCAATTATTTTTACGGAAAAATAAAAAAGAAAAAAAAATGCATATTTCTTTTTTAGGAACAATCGCAAATGGACTTACGATACGATCGAAAACGAAGGCAGTGACGTTACAACGAAAAATCCAGTTCTCAAAGAAACTTAAATAAATATGAGGTTTGTCCTTAATTTTTCTTTATTTCTAATCAACGAACGTTCCTTAAACTTAATCATATCTGTGATATCGAGTAATAATAAATAAACTAGATTTCTGTACATATTTGTAGAAAATAAGAAAATTTTATAACAAAGAATATTTATATTTTTATTATCGAATATTATGTATATTCGACAATTAAAGAGCATTGTACGCAACGAAGCGACGCCCTACGAAAATATTGATTTTCTGCGATTCTTCTTCGACGTAGAGTGTAGGTAATGCGCACGTATTAATGCACGTGTCTACTATTACTACGTAGAGAGAGAGAGAGAGAGAGAGAGACATTAGAACGACATGGCCTACTTCGAGTCTAAAAAAGTGAGATTCCTTTCTTATTTACCACGAATTTAACTCCTATATTCCTTTGATACGATCGATTCACCCGTCGAACGCAAAATAACCTCTAATCGACAATTACACACGCGCTCTCGTCATAACGAGTCGCGGCGACTAATGTGCGTGCGCATCCTCCTAGTCGCGGAGCAGGTGGGAGCGACCGTGCGTGTGAGTAAACCGGGCGAATGGAGTGGGGATAGATTACTCGGTGGGAAGGATGACAAGCGGGAGGAAGAGAGTACCGAGTATACCGATGTCGTTGACGCGGAAAAATCGGATGCAAGTGCTTTTTTAATCGATCGGCGAAATAACGTCGTACGACCGGGGTCTTCTTGGTCTATCGTATGAGAATAATAAAGTAAGAGAATTGATTTGGTTAAACGTGTTCGTCCATTCCAAAAATTATATAAATCTTATCATTTTTCAAGCGGTTAGAGGTGTATGAGAGGATCGGAGGTGGTTATAATAGTGCACGACGACGGTCGATGAGCTTGCAACTAACAAAGCAGCGGCATTTCTCCCAGGATTCCACCCATCGTATCGTGCGAATCAGTGTAGTGTTTTACGTAGTCCCTTAACGTGTTCTACAATTGTCGTTATTGTTGAAGAAGAAATAAAAAGAAGTATGAAAGTGTAGGGTGGTTGGACGCTAAAGGAACAACCACCTTGACAACTGCAGCCTTCATCAACGAGGAACGGTATTCTTTCGAGGGCGTCGTCCAACCGAACAGGTTCATTAAATTCTTCGTTCGTGTATTTCGTGAGAATAAATATCATTCGTATTGCATCTGCCGTCGCTACATACGTTTTTTTCAGAAAAAGGTTCAGAGAGAATGATTATATACCTCAAAGATATCCAACGTGATAAAACAAATACGATTTGATTTGTATTATTATTAATCAATCATACGCAAGATCTTGTGACGTATATAATTAGTTCTAAATTTTACCGGTAATATTCTATGTTGATATCAATTAGTAACGTGATTAAATGATCTGTTACATTTCTATTAATTTTACGAGAGAACAAAAATGTATTAATTTTATAATAATATTTTATTTCATTTCATGATAGTTTTTGAAGTCTATGCAGCGTGTCGATTAAAAAGGTCGCATTTCCTATACGCGTAAAGATCAGTGACGGCGGGAAGGGGCGACATAACCTTTTCGCGAAGTTTCGAATTGTCGTGGGTGGTGCGATGTAGTGTGCGGTGCGGTGAGACGGATATGGGGGTGATGACGATGGTAATAGTGGTGGTGGTGATGGTAGTGGTAGTAGGGGATGCCTCCCTCTTTCTCTCTCTCTCTCTCTCTTTCTCTCTTTCTCTCTCTGTCACTTTTTCTCTCACCCCCAACGCAGCTCCTTCATCCATCTGACGTTAGGTCGTACGTGTGTGCGGTAGGTCGGCCGACGAGGAGGTTTGAGTCACTCCTAAACGTGGAAAGGGGACCCCGAAAGACGGGGGTTTATATCATCGGGACGGCAGATGTCAGGATGCCGGAGCAGAGCAACGACTATCGTGTCGTCGTGTTTGGGGCGGGTGGCGTTGGCAAAAGTTCTCTCGTCCTGCGCTTCGTGAAAGGAACCTTTCGTGAGTCCTATATACCAACCATCGAGGATACTTACAGACAGGTAAGTGCGTAAAGCCTAATTGACATATCATTTTCGATTCGCTTTTCTTTTTTTGCTAGTCCTTCCATCTTTCCATCCTTTCTTTCCTCTTTCCTTCCTTCCTTCCTTTCTTTAATCCTTTGGTGCAACGCGCAACGCAACGCAACGTAACTTGCAGCGACGTTTCTTCGGTGCATGATTCGCCGTGCATCGCGCGCGTTCCTTATCAATTCTTTCTGCATTTACATATTTTCTTTTCTTTTTTCTCTCGTCATTATTTTTTTCTTTTCTTTAGATATCAATGAATATTAATGTTGATATTCAGTGACGAAACGATGTTAATCAAATTCGATGTTTCGGGTTAATTGTGTATCTTTGATTTTGTTATTCAATGAGATTCGATGTAACAGATTATCAGTCGGTAATAGTAGGTTCTATTAAAAAATTTTGTTTATATCTTTTTAATGGTATGATAAAAATAGAATTAGTATGAAGAGTAATAGTAGTAGTAATAGTAATAGTATGTAGTAATAGTATGTAGTAGAAGTGACACTAGTATATACAGTCATTAGTCAACCGGCTAGATCACTTTCCGAAGTGATTTATTTTTAATTTTTATTTTCTCTCTCTTTCTCTCTCTCTCTCTTCTTTCGTTTCTATCCGCGTTTATCAGGAATTTTCTGCAATGACCAAAAAGAAAAGATAAAAAGAATGTTTCGTCCTTAAGTATCGCGAGGACACTGGTGGGATTCGTGCTGTGCGCGCGATGAGAAGCGTGTAAAAATATTCCAAGAAAATTGAGGGAAGCCGAGGAGGACTTGCGAGAGTCTTGTATAAAAAAAATCATTTCTAGGTGATAAGCTGCAACAAAAACATATGCACGCTTCAAATTACGGACACAACCGGCTCCCATCAGTTTCCCGCGATGCAACGACTCTCTATAAGTAAGGGTCACGCCTTCATCCTGGTATATTCGGTATGCTCACGGCAAAGTTTCGAGGAGCTACGACCGATATGGGCTGTGATAAGGGAGCTGAAGGGTCAAGAAATCTCACAGATACCGATAATGCTGGTAAGAGTCTATAGTTTTGTTTTTGTTGTTGTTTTTTTTTCCTTTTCCCCGTAAACAGTCTCAATTCATTTGCAGAGCATAAACTTAACCACTCGCGCTACTGTCAATATCTTAGCGGGCGCGTGTAACAAACTCACTCAATTTTATAATTTACAGCGGACTGATATTATTGAAATAATTTTGATAAAATACCATACGCTATTCAACATTTCCGAACTGATTTACGTTCGAAACCTTATTGATGATATGATTATTAAACAACGTGGTATGCACCATCGTTTATATTTCTCTCCAAAGAATAATCGACCTGTATAACATCTTATTTCCTAGCGCAAGTGGTTAATATGTATTTGCTATTTGCCAGTTCACAATCATTCCTGATGGATTCTCTTTCGATTTGCATTTCTTACTTCTCTCGAACAGGTTGGTAATAAATGTGACGAGAGTCCTTCTGTACGCGAAGTTTCGATGAGTGAAGGCGCAGCGGAAGCAGCCAATTGGGGCTGTGGTTTCTTGGAGACATCCGCGAAGACTAATCACAACGTTAACGCGCTCTTCCGGGATCTTCTTACTCTCGAGAAGAATCGCTCCGTCTCTTTGCAGCCTGTAGAAAGTCACAATGCGATAAGCTTGAAGGAGAAATGCGAGGTCATGTAATCTCGCTATTTATTTTTATTTTTGATTCTCTAAAAACTTTTACTCGATCCCAACGACTCCATGCCAAACAAACAATCATTATAATCGTCATCGTCATTATCATCATCATCATCATCATCATCATCATCATCATCATCATCATCATCATCATCATCATCACCATCATCTTTTTTCTCTCTCATTTTATCACGACAAATTCATCTTTAACGCGATAGAGAGAGAATTATCTTCGGGGATAACGAGTCGTCGATCCATTTTAATATTAACTTTCTTCCACCAAACGATATCGGATTTTGCACAAAACATTTTCTATCGACCAATGCGACGTCTATCTCTCTTTTACTCTCTTTCTCTTTCTCTCTCCCTCCCTCTCTGTCTCTCTCTCTCTCTCTCTCTCTCTCTCTCATTCCTATTATCAATACTCTCTATCTCTCTCTCTTTCTCATTGTCTATTCAAAGATTATTATCCCTTCATTTCCATATAATCCAGAAATCTCAAATCGAA
>NC_062203.1:4382813-4477813 GCF_912470025.1 Vespa velutina | reverse complement strand
TTTGTCCATTATTTCGCGTGTGGGATACACGATAAAGCATTACATAGATTATCGATATTAATCGAAGTTGTATCGATTGGATTGAGCAAATCGCTATACTATTCATTTTTTTATTTTATATATATATATATATATATATATATATATATGTATATATAGTACATATGTTATAACAGATGATATAGAGTGTGTATATATATACTATACTATACAATATAATGTATACTATAACGTATACTCTGTACTGTATATACTATACTGTATACTTTGTACTATATATACTATACTATACTATACTACCCTGTATACTGTACTATATATATATATATATAGTACATGTGTTACGTGCTATAACACTCTACTATCTAATACACACACATACACACACACACACACACAGATGATAGATGATGGAGTATTTTCGAGACGATGTTAAGTATAAACGATGTGAGCTGACAAAAGAATACATATCTTATATTACTGTTGAATATGTGGCCAGGTATATAGGTCGATAGATACGAAAGACTTAACGTGTAACGGTGCAAAATGGTTTCATATCTGTTTTAGAAAATAATTTTTTTTATAGTTAGACAAGAACAAAAAAATGAAGGCGTTTGAATTTTCAAACGATTTTCTAGATCTCTTTTACGTTTCCCTTATATATTTTAGGTTTTACGATTATTGAAAAAAAAAGGAAAAAAAAAAGAAAAAAAAAAACAAAGTTAAATGCTATTCTTTTCTTATTTTTCTCTTTCTCTCTCTCTCTTTCTTTCTCTCTTTCTCCATCTCTCTCTCTCTCTCTCTCTCTCTCTCTCTCTCTCTCTCTCTCTCTCTCTCTCTCTCTCTCTCTTATTATCCTTATTCGTCCTCTCTAAGTACGTAAATATATATATATACGCATATATATGCGTATATATACGAGTGCGTACGATATCTATATGTATATATTATATAGTATGGTATATGCATGCGCGCACACACACATACATATATACATACACATACACATACATACACGTTAGTTCAATCAATTTCTTAGCTGTAAATTGTAAATAAAAATTTTTCTATATTCCAGTAAAAAAAATAGATGTGTAAGGTAGAAACAGACGCTTTATATCTTTTGCGTCCTTTGCTCTTGGACCTGTTTGTATGTACAGTCATAGCAATCGCGATATTTCGAAAAAACCGACCAAATAATAATAATAATAATAATAGTAATAATAATAATAATAATAATAATAATAATAATAATAATAATAATAATAATAATAAAAATAAATGATACTTGCAAATTTTTTGCGAAATAACTTTGAATAAGTTAGTTGATTTATTATTTCTCTTGATATATATTGGTCGGTTTTTTAGAGATTTATAGTTATTTTTAGTCTCGTCTATGCATATAGAAGTGCATGAGAGTGTAAAGGATATACATACATATACATATACAATATATATATTTATATGTATATATATATATATATATATATATATATATATATATATATATATATATATATAGTGATCTAGTCAAAAAAGAAATTTAGTCTTTTATGAAATCGACCCTTGAAGCCCTTGGATTCGCAAGAGAAAAACAAAATAAGGGAGAAGAAGAGGTTACGATATCGAAAAAAATGTCGCAGTGGCGTGGAAAAAAAAATATGAAAAAAAGATTAAAAAAGTATAGGAGAGAGAGAAAGAGAATAGGACAATCGTGTCCTTTGATATTTCGGGGCCAATTGGTATGAAAGCAGAGAGAGAGAGAGAGAGAGAGAGAGAGAGAGAGAGAGAGAGACGAATTTTATGCGGAAAAATGTAACGTGAAGGCAGTCCAGATTTATTATTTGTATATTTATCACCTTTAAAATTAATTAATTCAATTAATTTTAATGAAATTAAGTTTTTATATTTTATATAACATTGTAATCATATACTTATTATTTATTCGATCACCTATTTCGAATGTTTTTTCTTTTCTTTCTTGAACGTTCACCTTTTTATTTTCATGAATTCGATGAAACTTTTTTTTTATAAACGAATGAAACCAAATCTTGTAACTTAATTATTTAAAGATCGTTATTATTCATCCATTTATATTATTATAGTTAATTAATTTAATGATAAGAAAAATATGTGTATAAGTTCGAACTGCCTTCCTGGAAGAAAGCAGGTATCGAAGAGACTCATTTTCGCAAGAAAAAAAAAAGGAATACAACTATTATCAAAAATCCAACGTAACCTTTATCAATCCTGATAAAAAAAACCAATGATTATTCCTATTATTATTATTATTATCATCATCATTCGGATGAGAGAGATCGAAATACGGAAAACTATATAATACGCGCGTTCTGCTTCCGTCGAGTGTATGAACGAATTCATGCTCTTTCGACATTCTTATCATTCGCTCGAGCACATCGAAAAAAATAGAAAGAATTTTCATTATACCGCTTCTACATAACATATATATATATATATAGTATGCTATTAACAAAAAAAAATATATATATATACATATATAAAAGAGAAATAGAAAGGAAATAAATAAAAAGAAAGAGAAAACAAGATAAACAAAAAGGACAGGCACTTACGACCAAGAGATACACACAACAAAAAAATAAATAAATAAATAAATAAATAAATAAATGAAACATCTACAATGATTTTTATCCGATTGACGCTATTTGTACGAATGTTAATATTGTACTGTTATTTTTTATTCGTCTTTATAACAAGCCCAATGTCACATTATTTCAAGATACATGTATGTACCTGTAACCGATTCCAAATACACATAAATAAAAAATAAATAAATAAATAAAAAAAGAAAAAAAAAAATAAGTAAATAAAAATTCGGTACGGTCGTTTTTCGAAGTTCTTTAATTAAGGATGAACACATGAATTTTGAAAAGTGAACATTATAAACTCAGTACAAATTACACACGTATGGACCATATCATTTGACCATATCTATGAAAATCGAAAATAAACATAATCGTCTTGCTCGATCGTATTATGTGAAGATCGACATTTTTGACAATACGCGAGTGCAAAATATGTATTATAATTATTCGACAAAAAAAATGTAATTTATTGCCTTCGAAGAACGACTTTTTCCGAACGATAAAACAACAATAATAACAAAATAAAATGGTCGTTCGTGCCACTTTCGTATCAATTCATTGATAACATTTTCTTAGATCTTAAGCTCTTTGCCGTTAAGTAAACGATCGATTTACATAAAGTAAGCCCTCTCTCGATCCGTATCTTCGCTGGCTCACATTGAAACAATACAACGAGTTAGAGAAATATTTCAATATTTTTTTTTTAAATCCAATGAGAATTTTTTATGTTATTATAGGGCAAGTATTTTGAATTTTAAAATAGATAAATAAACAAAAAAAAATTAGTGTTGTGTATATAAAAAATATCTATGAATAATTAAAAAAAAAGAAAAAAAAACAAAAAAAAAGAAAAAAAAAAGAAAAGGAAAAAAAATAAAAAGGAAGATGGTTTTTCGTCGTAGCATGAATAAAAAATACTAAACGAGAATTTTTTCAATTTTTTATCAAGTACTTTTATAAAAAAAAAAAAAACAAAAAACACTAATATATATATATATATATCTACATTTTTTACATTTGATTGTTCAGATCTATCATCAAAATTCATCAATCTTGAAGCGAATTACATTTGTATAAAGATTTATAAAATTGTTATTTTATATATATATATATATATATATATATATATATATATATATATCGTAAAACTCATCATTTTATTACGATATTAATCTTTGAATAAACGTAACTCGCTCTACGATCGGTCGATTTTGATGTTTACATATCCAATAGAAGCATACAATAACATGCTACGACATGAAACCATTTTTTTTTAATTCAAATACTTATAAACATATTTCGTACACACTAATTTCTTAATGATTATTATAAACAATTTTCAAATTTTTTAACAAAAAATTTCAAAGTTCTTTTTCTCAAATATTTCTATGACTCATTGTACATAAATACATAGGTATAAAAACGATGATTATTACGAATTGCTTCCTGAAAGATCTATCTATAAATCTATAAAAAAGGAGAGATTAAAGTAACGAATATTTATGCGAACCTCTTAAGATAGTATAGTATCGAATAATAGTGCGTGTGCGTGTGCGTGTGCGCTTGAGAGAGAGAGAGAGAGAAAGAGAGAGAGAGAGGGAGAGAGATGGAAAGACAAAAAAGAAAAAAGAAAACAAAATGGCGAAAAGATACGAAAGTTTCGCATAAATGACTTTCGATCTTTTTCGATCGTTCGTAAAGTGCTCGGATGGATCTAACGAAGGAATTACATATCATGGCTGCGTCTATAGACTCGTGAGAATGCACTTAGTACGGCACAAGAATGTTTAATATAATCTATAAATAAGTGCGACGCGAATACGCTCGAATGTGACCGGTTTAATATTTGCGATGGTTCATTCATTCTATTATTCCAATCGAATCTCGTTCAAAACCCAGCTACGAATTCTGTATTCGTGAAAAAAAAAAAGAAAAAGAAAAGAAAAAAGAAAAAGAAAAAAGAAAAACAAGGTGAAATGCGAATTAAATGATCTTGATTCTTGGCAGTAAGATTTCGTTTTGTACTTGTTAGCATACCCCTTCTTTTCTTTCCTTTTTATCCATTTCGATTTAAAAGTTAATCTTAAAAAATCAACTAGGATAGAGTAGATTATATTATACAAAGGAAATATATGTATTTGTTTTTTGTAATATCTCAAATGACTTTGACCATTATCATAATCACCGACTCGATATATGAGTATAGATCGCGTGTAAACAGTATACATATCTATATTCTCTAGATTTAGTACTCCTTCTAGAAGCATTCTCATACTTTCGAAGCAACAAGTTTCAATCTGCTCATGAATTATATATAATATGCTTTTCTCAATGGATAAAAGTTCATATTAAAATCTTATGTTGATGTGTTTAACGTCTTATCGATTATTATACATATATATATAACGTACGTGTTACGAATAAGTAAAAGATCTCTTTTATATACCTGCATATACATATATGTACTACTATAGATCGAGACTCACTTCCTGTTCTTCGCAGGACGAACGATAATAACACATACTTGAAAGTCGAGTACATATACTCGACTAAGTTCCCGATCGGTGGGAGTGGCAAGTAAAGTAAACAAAATGGGACCAATCGGGAAGAAAGGCTGGTCCGGCTGATGTTTGTCTTTTTACCCTCCCCCTATATCCCCTTCTTACTTTAAGGGATGCTGGAATCGCACCCAAGTCGACACCCTGTACATCCCTCTTAGCCAATCGTCTGTTTCTTGCGGAAGAAACTAAATCCCGGAGATTAGCTTGGAGATCTTCTTCCTTCTTATCCACTGAGAAAGTTCTTCAGTCTGTGATTAACGATTGTACGAGATCATTGATCATTGGAAAAGCATTTTTTTTTTGCCTATTTAAATTTTCTTCATCGACGAATCACGTGGATATTTTTATAAACATTTTCATATCTAAAATATTATATTTAACGCTTTGTATTATAGTTTTTTTTCCTTTCTTCGTTCTTTTGCTATATAATCAACAGTGACGATTTTTTTAATATAACAAAATGAAACGCGTGTGTAAAAGATATTACTAAATGTTGTGTCCGTTCCATGTGAAGAGTCAAATAATATAAAAGACTGATTTTCAAAACAAACGATTTATATCGATGCTGCGTACGAAGAATAAAAACAAATCGACAAATGAGGCTAATGAGGAACAAAGTAAGCAAAGAAGACCAAAATGTGCGCGTTGTAGAAATCACGGTTTAATATCGTGGTTAAGAGGACACAAACGAGAATGTCGTTACAGGGAATGTCTCTGTCCAAAATGTTCCCTCATAGCTGAACGTCAACGAGTTATGGCTGCGCAGGTAATTTTTATATTATCGATATTATCATTATTATGATTATTATTATTATATTATTATTATTATGTTTAGTGTTTGTGCATGAGAATGAAGAAACATTATTTTCTTGTTTGGTCTGTCTTTTAACGTCACATAAAAAAAAAAGAAAGAAAGAAAAGAGAAAGATGAAAATGAAATCCATTAACCCGCGGTGTAGCATTTCATTTCTGTTTGCATAGGCATTATGACACTCGATCCTGTCCCTACTACATAGATGTGTATATGTATATATATATATATATATATATATATATATACACACCTACATATATCAAAGCGTTCGATCTTCTCGAGATAAACTCTCGTAACTATGTAAAAGTAGTAGTGATAGCTGTGAATCTGTAATGAAATATACACGAAGGGATGCGAAAATGTATTTTAAAAAGAAACTACTCGAAAAAATGAGAAAAATATTCTTTATTTTATATATCTAATAGTATAACAGATTCGCGTTAATAAACCAAAGATAATCATTAAGATCGAATTAATCGAAAATTGATCTAATAGACGTCGATAACGTAGATATCTCTGTAAAAGACGAAAAAAGAATCTAGTGGGTGGTCCAGCTTGAAATAACGCGTGCCAAATGCGTCCATACGTGTGTAGACACATTAGTACGTTGAATGCTAATAATAAAAGACATACATATGTAGAGTATCGAGTAAACGATGAATCAGTTTATAAAGAAAAGAAAATGAATTAGCTTGCAAACTCGATTCGATATTTCCGAAAGTTGTTTTAACTAAAGGAAAAAAGAAAAAGTAAAAAAGAGAGAAAACGAAAAGAAGGAAAAAGAAAATGAGAAAATAAAAGTTACTATTAAAATGTATCGAATATAAGGTCGCTTTGAAGAGACAACAAGCTGCCGAAGATGCAATAGCCTTGAGGATGGCGAAAGTAGCTACAGGTGAAAAACTCAACCGACTTCCAGCAGGGAAAATATTTGGGATGGCTGTGACCGAACCGAAAGGAATATCTAGTCAAGAAGAAGAAAAGGATAAAGATATGAGTCCTCGAAAAGTCGATTCTCCATTGGATGATTCAACGAAGAGGGTAAGTTTTAGTAGAGATGAGAAAGACTGGATCAGGCATATTTTTTATCACAGAGATTCCCAAAGTGTGGGTCGCGACCAATTGGTGATTTGCGTTAAAATATTAAAATATGAGAGTATTGTAATATGTTCGTTAGAAAAATTCATTAAGGACAGGAGTCGATCGCAAAAAATGATCGTATTCGAAAGTGGTTCACGGCCCATAAAAATTTGGGAAGCCCTGGCTCTATCACTATCATATACCAGGAAGAAGATATTTTCTTCTTCAGAATTCGACTGACGAGGGAACGAGATCGATGAAAGGAGTAATAAACGGATCGATGGATAAAGAAGTTTCGGTATCCCGAAGATCAATCGAGACTTTGGCTCGTCTCTTTCCTAGAACTAAATTATCAGTCTTACAACTGGTTCTCCAACGATGTGGCCAAGATCTATTAAAGGCAATCGAGTATTTTGCTAGTGAAAGTTTTGGGATTGGTCCTATGTCCAATGCCGAGGTTCCAACCTCAGCCTTTAGACCACCTCAAACGCAAGTTACATTGGATCGAGAAAGACCGACAAATGATATAGATCTATCGACCAATAATCACTTCTCTCCGACTTCCTCGAACTTTACTAGAAATCTTTATCTTGAAGATGCTTACCGACTTCTCAACGTCCTACCTGAACATCTTTCCAAAAATATCAGTCCAAACACCGGACCAACAACTTATCCCACATCGATTATACATCATTCCGATTCATCAGATCCCTCGACTCTACCAATCTCTTATGATCGAGAAACCGTTGCCCTAACTGTTCGATACAACGATTACTTTGCTTCCAGCATGCAACAACAACTTAGAGATCGTGTTTATGCTCAAGTTACCGATCGTCTTGCCGATCATCTTGCCGATCAGCTCGCACCACCTAGATCAGCTACTTTACATTTACCACCTGTATTTCCTGGTATTCCTTGTGTCCTACCAAATTGCACTCAATGCTCCTATAATATACTCTGATTCGTTTCTCGATCCTAACGTTATTAATTACGATAGAAGAGAACTGCCAAAATTTTATCATACTTCAAAATATTTTTAGTTACATCCATTTATTTTTTACGAATTTTTATGAAAATTAATATCAAAGATTGTCAGTCGATTTTTTAAAGATATCTGATATGTTAAATTTTTAATATATGCCTATCGATGTCTATAGGTATTTATATCAAAAAGGAAAAAAAAAAAAAAATAAATAAATAAAAAAAAAAGAAATTGACCGTCACTAATTTGGCAACTCTCTTCTATATCTACGTTCTAAAACTTAACAAATGAACTAAGAAATTCTTTAAATTTAATACAAAGAACTTTTATCTTTGTAACGTATTTTTTAATAACGTAATATATGTGTAGTACTCTCTCTCTCTCTCTCTCTCTCTCTCTCTCTCTCTCTCTCTCTCTCTCTCTTTCGCTCTCTCTCTATCTCTCCCTTGTAAACATTTGATTTCCTTCTTGTAAAATAAAAAAAGAAAAAAAAGAAAAAAAGAAAAAAAAATAAGGAAAATAAATAAATCAGCTTATTTTTAGTTGCACATAAACTTATTTCGTAATCGTTATTAAAAAAAAAAAAAGAGAAAAAAATCGTTCTTTTTATCTTTCCGCTCGAGATCGTATTAAATGTCACACACCTGTATATAATGAGCTATACAAATCTTTAATTTTCTCAGTTCGTTGTGCATGAAATACATACTTACATATATATATATATATATATATATATATATATATATATATATATATATGTATATATATCGTATAGGGTTTAACGAATCTTACGAACCGATAAGGTAATTTCTTCTCAACAGGAAAGGTTCGTCTTCAAAGTTCAACGCAACAGTTAAGTCAATTCGAGCGTAGTAAAGCATGCATCATTTATTACGATACACTTCAACGATTGACCTTTGATCGTGAAGCGTAAAATAAAATACAGATTGATCAAACCGATGACCATCGAATTTCTTTTTTTTTTTTTTTTTTTTTTTTTTTTTACTGGTCATAACACTTCATCGTTACATACATTTTCATTAAATACTTTTCGTTGTTGTATAATGTAATTTAATTAAAGTTGTTTGAAAAATTCTTACTTTTTCTTTTTTTCTAAAAGGAATATGTACTTTTAAACCGTACTATATTATTATCAGTTTCCGTGAGAAAAACCAATGGGTTCTACCAAGTAATAGGGATTCCGTAACCGAGTTAGAAAGATTCGATTTTCTATATAAACAGAATCGGCATCGGTTGAACACGAGAGTCGATGCCCCGAAGGGATTTACTTTGGCTTCACTTTTAGGAACAGAAAATACAGTGATCCCTCTGCCCCTTGGGAATTCGTGATCCATCGTGCTTCGAATTACTAAATACACGTTGAAACTTGACACTGGGGTGATAAGAAACATAAATCCTTTTATATGTATGTGTGTATATATATGTATAGGTAATCTTTTTTTTGTTTTTACGATCAATAAAAATCGAATAGAGAAATTGATAGGATAATTTTAACGAATATGTAGCTTTCAAATGCATTACGTGACATATACAAGATTTTATTTATTTGGCTTTTTAATAAACTTCTTTTTCACCGTAACACTGTTGAATAACACTTTTGGTTTGTGTATGTTATTACACCAAACATTTTACATTAAACCATATTACATATTTCATTTATATACGTATAGGCGTATATATAGTCTGCTTTCCTTAAAACGTATTACTTAACGATAGGCACATGCGTTTATATTAGTATCACGAACCTATGATAATTCATTTTGTATGTTTTATGTGTGTGTATATATATATATATATGTATATGTATGCGCGCACGCACGCACACACATGAATACACACACATACATACATACATACACATTAAATGAAAAAAAAATCAATATCTCGTACTAATCTGCCAAATCATTTGAAAAGGCAGTATGTACAATTGTCTTTGTATATTATGTTCACTATATGTATTAATAATAATACTCATTCTTTTGGATATGTTTAAAAATTTTATACCCATAAAAGGCAAGTGTTCTCTTTGTCGAAGCAATAAAGAAATTTGCAGACTCGAAATCTAATATACATAATTTTTGTTTTGAAAGAGAATATGCTATACTATCTTGCAAATATATATACAACGATCTTTTATTTTTTATATTCTATATACAATTTGCGTTTACGAAAAGTACCCAAAATGCGAATTTTATAATAGTAGTCTATCATTGACAACTATTTCGTTAGCAGTCATATCGATTTAAAATCGTAAATGAGGCTTATTTTTGATCATGTGCCTGTAATAATATAATTCATAAATTTAGTTTAATAGATTACATGACTACATGAAAAAATCAGACAAAAAAAATATTTACTTATCCAAGTGTTCCCAAAATATCATCAATGCAGCTCTATCCAAATGCCTTTTTGTCCTGCTTAATTCAATTACTGTAACAGCCCAACGTGCAACATTTGCATCCAGTCTCATTTCATCGTATTTTAAATGAAATGCACAAACTGCAAAAGAACAATTGTTTTTTTAATTATATAAAAATAAAATATTGCAAAAATTTGTCTTTTCAAATAAAATAATCAATGATGCATACTTTTAGAGAATATCTCAACCGGATTACCATCGAAAGGCCAACCTTTAAATTGCCATGCTGGTCCCATAACAAATACTGCTACAACCCTTTCCCAATCTGCATTCGTTAATTTTTGTGGATTATCAACGATGCGATATGGAACTGTCAAACCACCTTCTTTGCGACGTTGTAAAAGAACTTCATTTTCTCGTTTACAACCTTGAGTTCTTTTATCTTCATTACTCACGTATTTCAGATCTTGTAGAATATCCTTGGCGTTATACATTGTAATCAAAGAAGTATTTGCACTAGGAATAATGATAATAGGAGTTCTACTAGGTCTTTTATTTTGTGCAGCCTGTTGAGGTGTAAGTTTAGCAGCAGATGTTGGTAATAATCCAGAAGTTGGAGTCGTGGATGGATTGGTTTGTGGTTTTCTTACTGCTGGATTAGTACCCTCTGTTACAGATTTTAAAGTCATTCCATGATAAGTGCCCATAGTATCAATTTTAAATCCTTCTGTTTCTTCTTTTTGTCTAATAAATCTTTCCTGATCATATCTATTATAAACAGCCGGTTGTGGTAACGGTCTCATAGGAGTAGAACGCGGAGTAACCATTGGGGTAGGAACAGCAGGACCCTTTTGTCTTCCTTCTTCCCGAGCTTTAATACTTTGGAGAATCGCAAATATATTCTTTGCAAATATTTTACCGCTACTTTGTAAAATTGTTGCACGTGTTCGCCATTGTCTTTCTCTCGAAACTATATCCTTTGTATCGTCTACATCCATATCAAGAATAACACGTAAATCCGAGCCCATACCAATATCGTCATTTTCTTTGATGGTGGTACGTTTCTTAGCCAATCGTTTAGCCTTAATAGCAGCAATCTTTTCAACTGACATAGCCTCTGAAAGAGACTTGATATTGTCAACTGTGACCGATGCTTCTTTAGGAGCATCGAGTCTTGCCGCAAGTTGTTCCTTAACTTTTTGAACATGAGTTTCTTCAAAACGAGGTTTCTTAGAAGATCCACTCTCCAGACTATCTTCTGCTGTACGTTTTACTTGAGTCGGAATCTCCAATGGAGCTGACTTATCTATGGCGGCTGATGTGGCAGTTTCTCCATTGAGATAGGCCAAAAGATCCTTTCTATCTGGACGACGTACGACAGGAACCTTTTCTGCAGCAGCTTGTCGTACATATACAGGATGCGTAAGTTGTACATGTTTTAATAAGAATAAGAGGCACTCTAGAGTATAATATTCTTTCGCCGTTCCTTCTTTACCGGATCTATAAATATATACATATAGTCAATATTTTGCTAAAATTAAATACTTTAAAATATATTTTAAATTATATGGTATTTTGTATGAAACATTGCTGCATCGGATTATCCTGATAATATATCATATAAAAATTGAAATACTTGACAAATAGCATTATAAGATATAAAGATAAAGATTTTATCAATTTTTCTGATACTTATATTTAACGATGAATTTTTTCTATCCATTGTTTATTTCTATATAGTATTATACGATATTCGACATTTAATCCTTTAATGGTGATAATCAGACAGACTGTAGCTTATATAAATATTTGTCGGATTATTTTCTTAGAAAAACTTACCCGTATGTTAAATAGTTGGTCTTTACGTTCTTTGGCCAAGAAAATTCACCAAAAATAATCTGATTTTCCCGTTCAATAATTTCTTTTTTGTTAACATTATATTGTCGAAGCAAACTCAACGGATCGGCCATGATTAGACACTACATTCAACAACGACGTCTGGTGGCCGATCAAAGAGTTACTAAGACAAACGTAAATTTACATGAAACGTAAATAATTCTTTTCTATTGTACTTATATCGTACGTTGAATATAATGCCTAATGTTTTTAACTTCATGTTGACAGGTAATACTTCATATACACGTATACCACAGTTAAGCGTACTCGAGAAAAAGATTGTTACAAAGTGGTATAAACTTTTTATATTTTCTTTTGTAGAAAACAAAATTATAATCAATCATTGTAAAAATAGATTGTGTCGACCAAATAAAAGTTTTCAGATGAAATAAACGTAGTAAAAATTAGGCAAATTGAGATTGTTTGTTAGTTTGTTTGTTTGTTTATTTTTTTTTCTTTTTCTTATAAATTTTCCGATCATTTACGTGCGAAGTGAAATGAAAAGTGTGTTCTTGAATAATCCAAAATTATTAACGGTATATATAATTGTAGGAATACAATAACCTATTCTGACATTATATTTTATTCATATGTACATGAATAGATTGTAAAGATATTAGAAGGCTAACAAATCTTCAGCGGTTTATTCTCTAAATGAATATTCTTCAAAGGACAATGAGCTTTCCGGAGAAACAGGATGGTATATCTAAAGACGAGTGGGTCGCTAAACTTGAAGAAGGATCGCATATGCAGAGAGTCTCTATGAATAATTTGATAATGAATTATCTTGTAACTGGTACTTTTTTTTTTTCTATTATCCAAGAATAATTTACCTTTAATCACATTATATGTCTTTGTAATAGATGTTATGTCTTTTTAGAAGGGTTTAAAGAAGCAGCTGAAAAATTTCAACAAGAATCTGGAGTTGGCCCGACAATAGAATTGAGTTCATTGGATGATAGAATTCGTATTAGAGATGCTATACAAAATGGTCGTATTCAAGAAGCTACGGATTTGGTCAATCAATTGCATCCTGAATTATTGGATAATGATAGATATCTTTATTTTCATCTGCAACAATTACATCTCATCGAATTAATTCGTACTGGGAGAATCGAAGAGGCATTACAGTTTGCTCAAGATCAACTTAGCGAAGCTGGAGAGTCAGATGATAATATATTGTGCGAATTGGAACGTACTTTGGCTTTGTTGGCTTTTGATGAACCACATAAAAGTCCTTTCAGCGATCTTCTTCATCCTACTCATCGACAAAAGGTAATGGTCTAATTAAGATATTTTACTTTTTTGTTGCAATTTTTTATTACTATTAATACATACTTACAATTTTACTGTGTAGATTGCCAGTGAACTAAATGCTGCTATATTGAAAATGGAACATAGAGAATCTACCAGTCCAAGATTAAATAATCTATTAAAAATGATTTTATGGGCGCAAGATGAGCTAGATAAGAAAAAAGTAAAATATCCTAAAATGACTGACTTGGGTAGTGCAACTATTGAAAGTCCAAAATAATACTAATAAATTGAAAATAGGTACTTTGATGAAATAATAAGATTTTATTTATTAGTATCTATAGCGGACGTATATTATAAATTAATATTGTTATTACGTAAAAATTAGATTTTTTAATTGTAGAATTCTTTGAATTAAGCGATTTTCTTTTTTGTTTTAAATAAAAAAAAATAAAAAAATAAAAGTAAAAAATAAAAAAAAAAAAAAAAATAGAAAATTTCATCATACTCTATAATAGATTTGAAATTTTATAACATGTCATATGTAATAATAACTCGATATCTATTAATATATTTAGAATAAAATGTGTATATTAATTCTTTATATACATTAGAATTATTTCATTATACATCGTAAATCCGTCATTTTTATCATAAATTCAATACAAGCCTAACAAATATACTCGAATACCATATCTAAGTAAGAAACAAGTGCAAAATTACCATATTCATAAATTATACATCACTATCTTACAAATAAACGAATTGTTTTGTCATATGTTTCACAATATGTAAGAAATATATGTATCATGTTGTAGCATAAGATTTAACTATTATTCACACTATATGTATATTTAATATAACAATAAGATTGGACAGTACCATATCAACAGAGAATCATTTTGAGAAGTTATAAATAATATTACTTTTACTTTTTTAAATTATTCAGCAGTTATTCAATGTTCATTTAAAAATTTTCAAAACAGTGCAATAAAAGTATAAAAATTTAATAATTGGAGAACATTAATTATAAAATATTTATTTATCCCTAGTTAAGTAAATATTTTTAATAATGTATTTATTTTGATTAATGTACATTTTTTTTTTTTTATAAAAATTAGATTGCAATTGAACTTCACATAACTATGATATTATAAACATTTTGATTACCATCCAAACATATATTCCATTGCTTTGGAAACTAAACCAGTAGATTTTTGTGGAACATTTTCTGGTGATTGTACTGATTGTGAATTTAAATGTTGACTATATCCAACTGCAAGAGGTCTTGCATTTTTTATTCTAATTGGTGTATGCGGTGTACTCTGATCTTTACTTTGATTAATTTTATTAGAAGTACCAAAGGATCTCATACTTCCATTTAATTTGGAGCGATTTTCTTTATCATTGCTCAAAATAACAGCTTCATCGGTACACGGTATTACGCCAATCATAATTGACCCAGAAACTATACTACCATTACATGCTAATGCTCTTTGTGTTTCTTGTTCGGACGCACATTTCAAATGTATCCAATTGCTTATTGGCAAAGGCGGTGGATGTTTATCTATTATACGAACTTTGCTAGAAATATGAGAAAGTACTGTATTAATAGCGTTTGGAGGAAAACCAAAGACAGTAACCCATTGTAAAAGTCCTTGGGATTCGTTAGCATTCAAATTCAATGGGCTATCTGGGAATAACATACTGTTGATTGAATTCATTAACATTTTCGACTGATTTGGATAAAAATTTGGTGTGTTTTGATTTGATGTTACTTTATGAGTCGTTAAAGCCGGCGAAGTTTCTATAACATCAAACAATCCACGAGTCGGCGGTCCACCGGCTTGATTTTCTGCACCTATTTGAGATGTATTCGGCGTAGTAGCATTTCCAAAAACAGCCTTCTGACGATTAATACGATAGTCTGGTGTGCCATATTGGGAGACCGGCGACATTATACTACAATTGGTTGCATTCAAATGCCTTATACTATTATCTTGAGGACTCGTTACTCCTATTTTGACGGGCTAATCAATGAAAATTACATTATATTTATATAAAAAGAATTTAGAAATATTATTATAATTATATAAAAGAAATTATTACTTACAATATTTGTATCTCCTAAAAGAAAACTTGGAAGATACATGGAGGTACCACCAGGGCTACATGGATTTTGTACTGGGCTACTAACAGGTGATCCCAAAGTCATAGGCTCCATCTAAATAATTATTAAAAATTATCTAATTAACCTAAATTAATTCAAATAAAATTCTAATAAGAACGAAATAAATTATTATTTTCAATGGATTTCATTAAATCATACAATGTCATAAATGATATATAAGAGATTTTAAGGTTACACATTTTAAAGAATTATTTTCAAACAATTACTTACTGTCATAAGAGGTATGAATATTGGCTAATAAACTCTATTTTTTTTAAATTAAATATTTCAATTGCGTCAAACGCAACTAACGATCAAGCATACGAGCGTTTTGAATATTTCAAATGAAACTATAAGAAAGGTTTCACTTTAACGATCCTAGTCACCATTTGCATGAGTACATGCTTATTCATTGGCCAAAATTATTCTAGCCAATCACAAACAAATATACGCAATGTAAGGACAGCTATTGGTTAACCCTACACACACATATATATATATATTAGAGAGAGAGAGAGAGAGAGAGAGAGAGAGAGAAAAGTCATAGAAAAGATATTTTTTCTCTCATCAAGGTTTATAATCTATTATTATAAAAAATTATATTAAATAAAACTTTGACAAATTCTGACGCTTACCAAATTACTTTATCAGTAATTTTTTGTACTTCGACGAGTGAATATCGAAGTTTTCTCTTTCTAAATATGAAAATTTAGAAATTAATCATTTCGGTAATTTTATGATTATTTAAACAATATATAATATACGCAGAGTACAATAAATTAATATTTAAACAATAATACATTCATTTAACCATTACGAAGATCGTAAAGCGCGAAAAACTTCAGATAATCTTCAAATAAATTTCATATTTAAAAATTTTCATCTAGGGCTTATGGGTCGTATATAAACATACACACGGGTATATAAACTTACTCGTGTATGTAAACATATACGGTCCTCCTTCTATCATTTTGGCAATTATCGAGTTAGTTCTCTTTTGTACTCCGACGTCTGTACAAGACATGTATACATATCTCTTTATAAACGTGAGAACTTATAATTTAATAATTTCAGTAATTGTGTAATTATTTAAACAATCATAATACAATGCAATACAATAAATTAATATTTAAACAATTTTACATCCGCTTAAAAATTACAAAGATCGTAAGAAAACGCGCAAAAAACTTAAAATAATTTTAATTTCTTTTACATTAGATTTAAATTTTTCACTAGCGTTTCATGATTATTTGCATTGCAACCATGCGCTTAGCAATGAAGTAATCGATTGTTTTTATTGATAAAATAATAATATCACCAAATAAACGCAGTGTTTAATCATTTCTTTTCTATTAATGCGGAAAAGTGTCAAAGTATAATTCATTCAATGTTTATCATCCTTCTATAGAAAAAACGAAGAATTTTGTTGTTGATGTTATCTTTTATATCTTATATTTTACGTTATATATTTCATCACAAGTAATGTCAAGTAATTGGCTCCTTAAATACGCTTTAGATATTTATATAAGTAATTAATAAGAACAAAAAATATGATATGTTTATTGTATAATTTTTTTTCCATTAATCTGTTTTCGGAGAAGTATAATTTGGAAAAGGGTTTTTTCTTGCTTTCTATCAAATTTTTACTATATACAAAAATTTCTCTCACATATCAGCTCGATTGTTAGATTATTCTTGAGAAAGAGAGAAAGAGAGAAAGAGAAAGAGATATATTCTACAAGCTTATTCATCGATGCAATGGGTGATAGTGAGTGCAGTATTTCCCTATTGCGCTTGTAGTTCATATTTTGTCCATACTTGTCGCTGAGGTCATATTGCTCTACGAGCGAGAGCTAGAGAACAGCCTTAAATGATGTTTGTGTATAGCTCAATGTTTATTATATTTGGATTATTTTTCATGTTTTTTTGTGACACATCTTTAGCAAAATGTAATCCAATCAGCCTTTGTACTTGCGTCGTTCCTAATAATGAAGTTAAGAAATTAATTAACCTTATAGATAAAGGGTTTGTATATAATATTAACCTTACTTTATCTCTAGTAACTGTATTGCACAACAATATTAATGGATTACTGATGTTTAATCTTTACAAAATTATCAATAAGTACATTTATGATATTATTTTTTAGAATATTAGACAAGAAAGTGTCTCATACATTGTATATCGATTTTTGTGCAAATGTACCAGTAAAAACTAACGATGAATTCCAGTGTACTAAACAAAATGGATCGGTAATATGATGAGAAAACAAAGCAATTAAATTGTAGATTATCTTATTCGATGCTTTGTTATTGACTTCATTTATATATATATATATATATATATTTTTTTTTTTTTAGTATTTGTATTAATGTTCATCCTTTCTTTATTATAGCTCTGTGCTACCAGTTCTTACACAACAAAATTTACTGACTTAGGAATTGTGAATCAGTCAAATATAAACTTGGTATTAGGATACAATGATATAACAATATCTATTATTAATCCAAATTCAACTGTTAATGTAATAACAACCGTTAATTGTTACACAGGATGTACCACACGATTTGTTTCCGATAATATTATCTATCACGTATGTCATAAGTGAAATTTATATTTCTTTTATTCAAATTTTTACATATACAAAAAAGATGGTATAATATTATTTTAGGTTCCACCATCAGGAACAATAAATCCATGTAAAAAAGAAATGTCTACTGGCACCATTTCTATGGGATCTACTTTAGTAATTCTATTATTTGTGTTCAGTGGATTATATTTTATCGGTGGTGCGATAGCATTAAAATTGTTAAGAGGTGCAACCGGTTGGGAAATGTTACCAAATCATGAGTTCTGGTGTGATCTTCCATCGCTTATTCGAGTAAGTATAGCATATTATTAAAATTGTAAATAAATTTGCAATAAAATCCAATTTTTATTATCTTCTTGTAGGATGGCATTACTTTCACATTTAACTGCTGTAGAGCAGATAGTTACGAAAGAATATAAATCTCTAAGGCAATTCTATTTATATTATTTTTTTATACTATATCTAATGTGTACAAACTTGGCCCTACTTTATACATCTTTAAATAGTGTGTTTATAAATAACCAAAATGTTAAATCTTTCTCTAGATTTTTAAATTGTGACATATCTGTGCTATGACATTTGATAATGGAGATAAAAGTTATTTAATATAGCATATACAGTTGCTTGTTACTAATGTAATTTATAATCTGAAAATTTTACTATTTTGTGAACATTAATTATTTTACATATTTTTTACAGTATACAAGCATATACATGCATCTATAATCACACACTACATACACACACACACGCACACACGCATATATATATATATGTTTATACCTATATATATATATATATATATGCACACATATATATATATAGACACATATATTTTATTATTTTTGCCTACATATATTATCGTGTACATACTATAAATGAGAGAATGTGATATTTGTTATGGATTTAACGTATAAATGCTAGTATATATTATAATATTAAGATACAAAAATAAATCTCAATTAAGTTTCTTTAAGCAAAAGACAATGTAAGAAGAATAAAGAGTAATAATGAGGTACCAAAAATAAATTTTTATTTATTTTGCTTCATTTTGTAAAGTATCGTGAAAATTTTAGGATAATGGGGATGATTATTGTAAGACAATATATTTTAGGCTTTTTTAAGAATATAGTAAAAACGAATGTTTTATGATAAGGTATTGTTATTATAGAAAAGTATATAAATTTATTTAAATGTTTTATAATCATAAAAGCAAGATCTCATATTTTTCAATAATCGAACAATAAATAATTATTTCACGTGTGAAAATGAATAAAATCTTAGAAAGTTAGACTCTAGAATAATTTGGTTGAATGAAATATAAAGAAAAAAATGGCAATGAGCGATCTCGTTGATTACATTTTGTTTTTAACATGTGTATGTACAAATTTAGAACTTTTCTAAATTTTCCACACGATAAACTACACAAACTTTGTTTGACATTGATCCAAATATAATATTATGTCTTTTTTTTTTTTAATTTCATTATTTTCTTTTTAGATAAGAAATTTCTAAAATACTGAGATGATTGAACAAAAATAACAATCTCATACTTTTTAATCATTCAATGGGTGTATAGCTGATGGTCATTGCCTCCAATAAATACATAATCCATTTTAATAACTTTCGATACCATCAACAGGAATAGAGACTTCTCGATCAGTTTGTATGACTATCCAGTTGCCATTGGCATTTAAACCACTTATGTTAATACCCTTTGATGAAAAGACATTAACAATATCAGCTACACTTTGTACGCTGTTTGCACGGTACAGAGAGATATGATTCGTCAGTGTTATGTCATTAGGGAAGAGAGCATCGTCAACTGAGAGTAATAATGGCTGGTTATCACGAATTGTTCCTATATAATTAATATAAAAATATAAAAATGAATAATAATATTGTACTTTTATTTTCTTTTTGAAGTATAACAGATTTAATTCTATTTTCATTACCTTTTACTTGATGTGGTCCAACGGTAACCAATACCGCCCTGTGATCACCTGGCATATGACTATCTTTTAAATCAACACCAATATCTTCAGCCAACATCGGTGCATTGATCAAATTTAAACCATTTCTTGTTTGCCCCGTAAGTATTCCAACTAATACAGACGTATGTATGAATTTCTTATCCTCCATATCTGGGCCAACAGTTTGGCTTTGTACAGTTGTATTCAATTTTCCTTGAACGAGTCTTGCAGCTAATTGGCCGAGTTTCTTTGATAATTCTATCCAAGGTGCGTTATCTTCCGTCATCGCGGCAGCTAAAAGAGGAGCATTGACGATACCACTTACGGAATACTCCATTGTCTTTCCGGATAAAGCTAAAAATTGTTGAGCTATTTCAACGGCGACACGTTGTTGAGCTTCGGCTGTGCTAGCTCCTACAATGAAAATGGATTTATGTCATTTTTTCATTAGAGTTAAAAACGAAGATTAGAAACGAGAAAGATAGATGACCAACCAAGATGTGGAGTAGCAATAACTTTAGGATGTTGAATGAGCTCAATGATAACAGAATTCTTTGGTGGTTCTTCCGTAAATACGTCCAAAGCTGCACCACCACATTGACCAGTTTTCAATGCATTTAGAAGTGCTTCTTCATCAACTATACCACCTCGAGCTACGTTTATAACATTCACACCTTTTTTACATTTTCCCAAGGTCGTAGCATTTATCAAATCTGAAATACAATTGTCCATCAGATATAAGGGTATAACATTGTATGATTAATTTTATATTTGTTTAGAGATCTCGTTACTTCTTGTTTGTGGGATTAATGGCGTATGGACAGTGATATAGTCAGCCACTTTCCATGCTTCCTCCAAGCTAACTTTTTTAAATCCAAGAGATTCAGCATCTTCATTCTTTAGTAATGGATCAAAAGCAACGATGTTCATTCCAAAAGATTTCATTCTTATTGCTACTTCTCGGCCAATTCTGCCCATACCTAAGACTCCTAGTGTTTTACCAAACAATTCAAAACCAGAATATAATTTTCTATCCCATCTTCCTTCTTTTAACGATTGAGCCGCTTGAACCACGTTACGTGCTAATGCAGATATCATTGCACATGTTAACTCACAAGCACTTATACTGTTACCACCAGGTGTACTACAATTTCACAGATATAATCGTTCATAATCTTTATGATAAAAGGAAATGTAATCGAATTTAAGATTAAAACAATTACTTTAATACAAGGATTCCCTTGCGTGTTGCTGCTTGAAGATCAATGTTATCCACTCCAGTTCCAGCACGACCTATTACACGAAGATTCGAACTGGCGGATATTACATCAGCTGTGACCTTCGTCTCCGAGCGTACGATTAGAGCATCGTGGTTCTAGAAAAGAAATTATTATTATCATTAGCGAAGTATAAGATATAAAAATTATCATTCATTTTTATTATGTTATGTTATATTTTATTTGAATTGTATATATATATATATATATATATATATATATATATATATATATATATATATATTGTATATATATATATATATATATATTATAATTCAAAGTCGATTTGCTCATTTTCTCCAAAAACTAACAGTAAGCCACGAATGAAAAAATGTTATTCTATTATATTTTTTTTAATTTTTTTTATAAGGAATCATCTCGTGTCCGCTTCGTATATAGTTTCCGGACTTGTATTCTATGTATTATAATAATATCTCGCACACACACACACACACACACACACACATATATATATATATATATATTTTGTTATATTTTTTTATTAGTTTAACTCATTATTATATTGTAATAAGCAAAATTATTTATCATTGATCTATATTAATCATATCATAAAATATGTTATATTATATTTTGAATGAACGCCCGTTTCTTTAAAATTCTAAATTATAGTTTATTCCAGCCTTATTTCTTTTTAAAAGTGTAACATCAAAAGTTGGAGATCAAAGTTCAAAATGACGAATCGTTAAAAAAATTGTAGCAATTTTTCTTTTCTCTTTCTCTCTCTCTCTCTCTCTATATATATATATATACTTACATACATATGTATATATATATATATATATATATCTGTCTATAAAGATCTATCGAGTCGGAAAGTTTCATGTAAGGGTATAAGCAATTTCTACGCCGATGCGTTGCCTGTTGAAATATAAAGGTAGAAAGATATGAAGTGGGAGTATGAATGCTACAGAATAAGAAATGAAACAAACTAGCTGGCAAGAGGAAAGAAGGTAGGAGAAATAAAGAGAGAAATAGTAAGAGAGAGAGAGAGAGAGAGAGAGAGAGAGAGAGAGAGAGAGAGAGAGAGAGAGGGAGAAAGAGAGATAAAAAAGAAACAGACTCAGGCTGCTATGGTACAACGACCTATGCAGTTAACCGGTATTCTGCCTCCTCGACAAAACTGGATATAACCGGATTCGCAGAGTGGATTGCAAACGATAAAAGAAAACGAACGAATAAACGACGTTTGCGAGATTATTCGAGTGACAGAGGGGGAGATACTGAGATAGAAAAAGAAAGGGAAGAACTGGAATGAGGAATAGTCATAGAGAGAGAGACAGAAAGAAAGAGTGAGTGTGAGAGAGAGGGAGAGGGAGATGGAGAGAGAGAAAGAGAGTGGCAGGGAGGAGGTAATTGGTTTAGCAAAAATTGCATACGTATTCTTGCAAGATACACTTATACGTACATAATATTATGCTTGATAAATATCAATTTATGGGCAATAGATGATTCCTATTTTTTTTTTTTTTCTTTTATTTTTATCCATCTATTTTGTAATCTAGGTACGAATTATGAAAATGAAAATGAAAGTGAAATGATGCAGTTTTTTCTTCTGAAAGAAAAAAGAAAAAAAAAAAAAGAAAAAATGCATACTTTCGCAAAGAAATATTTCATTTTGTATATGTATGTACGATTGTTCATGCATACTTTATATGTCCGATAAATATCAATTTATGGATAATAGATGATGATTTCTATTCTTTTATCTATCAATCTCGTAACCTTGGAATTATGAAAGTGAAATTAAATGGATGCAGTTTTGAAAAGATTGCATACTCTTGAGAGAAATATATCGTATATAAACATATTTTATATATTTTTGATTAATACTTATTTATGAATGTTCCCTATTCCCTTTTTTCTATTCATCTATCCTGTAATCTTGGATATATAAAAGTGATATGGAAAGGGTGCATTTTTGAAATGATATAACTTTTATTATATAGAAAAAAATATTTTCAATTAATTTCTTAAGAATCTTCGTTATTCGTTAGAATAATACGAAATGATTCGAAGGATGGGACGCAAATGCCGATGAAAACCTTGATTAGATTACAAAGTCTAATTGAAAATGCAATATGTATTAACTCAGGAATAAATTTTAAATGTCTTATATATTTATTCAAGTGCGAAATGGAAATAACAATTTGTAAATATTTTCACTTTCCATTATATCCATTCATTTTCTTGTCTTTTGATATCGAAAAACAAAATACATTCGATATATACTTTTATAATGAATTGAACAATTTTGTCCAGATTAATCAAAGTGTTTTGAATTTGATAAGAATATAAATGGCTTTTTTATCGCTGCAATAGAAAAAATTTAAAAACTGTGAATTTTCTAAATTTATCATAAAGAAATTGTATGAAAAAAAAAATTGGAAAAAGAAGAAATAATTTCTTTTTTATTTAATCTTTAAATAAATATTATTCAATTTAAGAAAAAGAAAAGAGTATTCGAATATTTTTTCAAAAATTGATTAATTTTATATCAGAAAGATTGATCAAATCGATACGAATTCTTGACTTCAAAGCAATTAAATTTTTCTAATTCATTGACTGGAACAAATGTAAAAGTAATAATTAATAACATATCGTTAAACTTTGTTTATTTTACTGAACAGATAAAAGGACAACAAAGAAAACATGTTAAATTTTTTGAGATGTTTCCTTACGTAATTACCTGTAGTTCCTTAATAAGTTCATCTTTTGAAAGTTTGTATTTCGTAGTTACAGGAATTCCATATTCAGAAAGCAGAGAGCTACAGGACTCGTCCACAGGGTCACTTATAAGAACGCTTCTCAAGTTGATAGACATGTTATCCTTGAACAAAAAATAGCCCTTGAAAGATGTTTACTTCGAGATAGAAATAATAAGCGAAGTAAATAATATTCAATGTGTATTTACAAAGTTTCATGTGTTTATGTATGTAAGAAATATTATATTTCCAAATCGTGATAATTACGATAGATAAAGGCATATGTTTAATAAATAAATAAATATCTTAAGATTACATGCTTCTCGAAAAATTTGTATGGTTTTTATTGAAACTCCTTTAAATCTATTGCAATTTTTTTTTTCCGTTTTTTAATTTAATTTATTGTAAAGAAAAATAACGTATATGTTTCGAATAATGGATAGGAATTTGAACGAAACAAATTCTAATCTAAATGTTTCTTGAAAAATTATAATGAATTCAAAATTTATTATACTTTTTATTTAATCTTAGAAAAAATATCTATAATATGTATACATAATATATTATAGGAGTTAAACAAGCGATTTACGAACATAAGAAACATAATATAAAAGTATATGTAGAAACTATCGTATTCCGAATGTTACCTTGAATTTAATATCTATATTGAGTTTACGCAATAATACAGACTGCCTATTATTTATAATTACAGATAAGAATATCATTTTTTCTACTTTTTTTTTTTTTCTCAAATCGAATATGCATGTCGAAAGTATATACATCTCATTCACATTATTTTTACAAGTGTCTAATATTTGCAAAATGACGTCATTCGGCATATGTTCCTTTAATGAACAAAAAGAAAAATAAAAAACAAAAAAAAAGAGAAAAGAAAAAAAAAAGAAGAAGTAAAAATATAAGAAAAAACAAATAAAATAAGTCGGTTCTTCGATAGAACTATAGTATAGAAATATTTATAGTTCTTATAATTAAAATTATAATGTTAAAAAAAGAATTATAATTTTAAAATAATAATCTAAAATCTTGAGAAAGAAAAAACGTACCTTCACGTAAAATGTAGAACGTAGATTTCCGTAGATATGTTAATTATTTCACAGGTATTTTTAGTATATTTACTAAGAAGAAGAATCTTTGGTGTTCCTTCCTCGATGCTGGTTTGGAACCTAACTGCTTCGTTCTATCGTCAATTATCTTCTTATAGCTGAACTCCCACTCTCAAGATAGGAGCGAGGGAAGCACGAACTCCTTGTCTTATGTTAGCTATTTGCTTGTTTATTAAAGATTTAGATCGATCACATATATTTTATTTAGTGAAATTTGTGCGAATCAATTTTAATTCTAAGTAGAAGATCGATAACAATCTAAAGATCTATTATCAACTTCCAAAAAAAAAGTTCCCTTTGAAAAAATCCTTAGAAAAAAAAAATAATTCACTTATCGAATAAAAATAAACAAGCCAATGTATCTTTAAATTTTGCATTACGAAATTATTTTTTTTTAAGAATTGATCGAAATAAGAGTTATTTATTTATTCTTGTAATATATTGAAACATAAGTATATTTGTCTTTTTTACTGCGTCATCTTTTTTTTATTAATCAATTGAACTTCAGCCTGAATTTATCATTTTTTTTCTTTTTTTTTTTTTATGTCAATCATCTTGCCGAAGAGAAATAATTAAATATAAAATAATTTCAATCTCTTAAATGTCAAAATCTATTTTTCTTCTGCTTGAATATTAACTATGTATATGTACCCACACAACGATATTATAATATTCTTACAAATTTGGATATTTACTCAAAACGTAATAAAAAGCAATGTAATAATTAATAAAAGAATAAAAAGAAAACAAAATTCACGAATTTCTGTTTTTGTTCCTACATATAGAAAAGTATAAATAAATTAAAGAAATGATTGAATTAACGCGATAACAAGGCGCAAAATATATTTTCTATCCATGGTAGGGTCATACGATGTCGAGTGATGCAATCGTTGCTGGGGGTCTGATTGAAGAATAATAATTATTATACTTATTATACGATAATAAATCTACGTATCTTGTGTACTTGGCAGTTTTTTGTCCATTCCTTATCTCTCCCTTCCTTTTTTTTTCTTTCTCTCTGTCTCTTTTTTTCTGTTTATCTGCTTCTAAATTCTTAGAAATTTTGAAATTTCTCAATGTAGTTTACGCATGTTAACCAATGATAAAAATATTGTCGTGCGTTCTACCGAAAAATAATCGATTTTATATTAATGGGATCGATAGCACTAACGATAACATTATCGTATAACGTTTCTCTATTTCTTCCTATATGTTTAAAAACGATTATTGTTATCAATATACATCATATAATACATATTCTTTTTTATGAAAGCTATTTCATTTTTTCTACCTATGGAAAGTATTTTCTATATATGGAAAGTATAATATTTTTAAATTTTACATGACTGGGAATTGTTAATGAATATGTATTTTAGATAATGGATTTGTACATACATACATACATATGTAGGTATATATTCGGTTACCTTTTTTATTTGATACTATTCGAGACTGAAATAAAAATTTTTTTTAATAAATTTTAACTTATTAGTTAAAATTAATTGGAAACTTATAAATAAATTTAAACATTAAAATTGAAATATTTATCAATTCGTATTCAATTGTTCAATTTCATATTTATATTTTCAATAAATAGACACATATACGGTGATATTTATTACTACATCATTGCTATATACGAATTTGAAAAATCTGAATTTTTCAAGATAATCTCAAATAATGGTGCCATAATAAAGTTGCTACGTTTATGAAACGAATTATCGAAATAGAAAGCTATATTTTCCATTGCGCGCTTTACAATGACGTCTCTTTAAAATAATGAAATGACACACTTAATCATATCGACGAGTTAAAGGAACATTTAACTTGGGGTACCCCCAGCAGAACGAACGTATAAAATTATCTTATCCTCCGCGTATGGAAAATAACTTGCTTGACATATTCATCTGACATAAATTTCTTTCATTTGTATGATACCATTCAAATCTCTATAATAACATTGATTAAAAATTATGTATATATATATATATATATATATATATATATATACACATATATATTATGTATATATATATATATATATTATAGATCATATTATATCATTATGATCTATAATCGTATTCGTTTACCTATATGTTAATGTTATTAAGAATAGTTTACTGGAAAATATCCGATTTGGTTTATTATTAAGTAGATAAATAGTTATCCTTTTAATGGGAAGATAAAAATTGATACGACCGGCATTGATATGTCGGATCAACTAAGAATCTTTTTTCTTTAATACCAGTTTACACTGGTTAAAAGCTTGTGAACTCGAGACCTCATCGTTATAGATAACGCTCGAAAAGAAAGAAGAAGAAAAAAAATATATATATGTAATACTTCTGATAATTCTCACATGATTCGAGCGAATAAGAAAAAGATTTCATTTCAATTGAAAAAAAGGAAGGAGAAAATATGTATTTCTATGTTACATATGTGCCATTAAGAATGCATGTTCATATTTTTTTTTTTTTTCTTTATGCACTTTATACTTTGATCTTTCACATAGAACCCACATGAAGCATGATCTTATTCGATAAGATAATATGATTAATTTTCGATACAAATATTTTTTAACTATTTCCAAATTTTTGAGACATAATCTTCTGACGTTGTCTTCTTACATACATACATATGTAATTTATCGAGATATCAGGAACTTTGATCATTTGATATTAAAGTGTGTACTGAAATTTTTTCGATGTATCTAATTTTAATAAAACACGCACACATACACACACACAACTACTTGTATATATGTATATCCTCTTTTTTCTTGTCTTTCTTTTTTTCTCTCTCTCCTCTCTCTCTCTCTCTCTCTTTCTTTCTCTTATATTCAGTAGACATTTTACATAATAAAAGCTTGAACTCTTGTTCCTAATTCGGATACATTCGAAAGGAGGTGACAGTAGATGGTAAGTGTACGGTTGATACCGTAAATCGTATGAATTATATATATGTATGTACTTACGTAGTATGCATATTCCTGCAAATGTTCTAGCACGTAGGTAACATGTAGAAAAGTTATTTCTGGTATTAGGTAAGCGACGACATTGATAAGCTCTTATAAGAATTTTAAATTAATTCGATCCAGAATAAAGAAAAAAGTTCTATAATTTGTATAATAAATTAACTGTTATCACATTAAATTATCGTTATCACATACCGATGACGTTGTTGTTGTTGTTGTTGTTGTTGTTGTTGTTTTCTATAGGTTATTTTATGATTAGCTTCATCGTTTATATGAACTTTGAGATTTGATAATATCTCCAAACTACAGGGTTTATATATAAATGGATATTAACTTCATTTCGTGCTTTTTTTTATCATCATTTTATAATAGAAATAATTTATGTATTTCTCGATGATAAGACATTTCTTTTTTTCTTTTAAAATCATCTTCACACGCTTCTCAAATTGTTAAACATATCTTAAAGTATTAAATTGCAGCTACGTTATCGTTCTCCAATTTGTCGAATTCAAGTTCTGGTCGAGTAAACTCAGATAGATAAGTCAAATTAATATTGTTGTTTTTAATGAGTATATCAGATCGTCATTAGGTATTCTTCTCGTAAGTATTTCTTCTTGGTATGGTATGCGTTGTACAAGGACTCTCTTATATGCGTTGTATCGAACTCAATCGTACAAGTAAACTGTGAGGAAAGAGATTCCCGTTGGTCCCGTTTTCTTGTCTTGTTATTTCTCCACTGGTACAACCAGTTACACCCAATCCACCTGCTGTACGATCTCTACCTTTGCAGCAAGGAATTTCTCTCATTCCTTCACGGAAGTTACGCGAAAGGAAGGCATAGAGAAATGGATTCAGACAGCAATTCGTATAAGATATCAAGAAAGTCGATACGGTCAGTAGAGTAGTGAAATTAGAAGTTCGATCGTAATATGGTCCCCAATGTAGCCAAATTATGCGAACTTGTTGTGGGAGATTGCAAAGTGCAAAAAATACTACTACGGCAATCAGCATCCTGTTAAGTAAATATATATATATATATATATATATATATATATATATATATATTATAATATATATATATATTATATATATTATATATATATATAATAATATATATATATATATATAAAATTTGGAATTAATTTCGAAGTAAAATATAAATCAATATATCCATGTTACAATAATATCTAGGTATACATCATATTTTTGTAAGCATGAATATTTGTATAGAAATATATATCCATGATCTATGGATATTTTTTATGTATATTTATGTATGTACGTACATGTCTGAATTTACGTATATGTATATACGTATTTATCAAATCTAACTTTTTATTCAATTTTTTTAAATATTTAACTTCAGCTAAAGATATATATATATGAACTTTGTACATCTAAATTCAAAAATTATGTATCTTTAAATTTAAATTTATGTATTTTAAAAGGACGTTGATTTTGAGCGAAATAAAATTCGAAAATAAATCATTATTACGAAGGAAAATATATAGACATGGCAAATCGTCTTATCGATAATCTGCTCGTTCGAATAGATGGAGTACATTTGATCATATTGATTGACGATTCGTTGTCGATTTAATATTTTTTAAGACATGAAGCTTATATGTGTAAGAAAAATAAAAAGTATGAAAGGTGAGCTTGAATTTAATTTGAAAAAGAAAAAGAAAAAGAAAAAGAACAAGAAGAAGAAGAAGAAGAAGAAGAAGAAGAAGAAGAAGAAGAAGAAGAAGAAGAAGAAGAAGAAGAAGAAGAAGAAGTAGTAGAAGAAGTAAAAGTAGAACTAGAAGAAAAAGAAAAATACGATAGGCGAGTAAAATGAAAAGAGAAATGAAATGCGAAAGGATATATATATATGTATATATGTATACACTTAGATATATATATATATATATATATATATATATATATATATATATGTACAAATAAACCGGTATATACATATATAGGGTGGACTGAATGTTCCTAGACTATTTTAAAAAACAATTACGTTAATCCTTTTTTTCCTTCTCTCAGATTGCAAAACAACAAGGGACATTCTTTAACAACCTAAAAAACAAATCGGTCTAAAAATTAGCATCGGAAAAGTGTAATTGATTTTTAAAATAAAATTTAGAAACTATTGTTCCACCCAATATTATATAGGTATGCATATAAGACAATAAATAAAGTAGTAAGCGTAGCAGTAATGTACATATATATGTGCATGTGTGTATGTGTGTGTGCGTGTGTATTATTCAAGAAACAGCGAAAGGAGAAAAGACAATTTTCAAAGATGAATACCTTATAACTCCACGTCTTGTTCTGAGAACCTTCCTGCAAGAGGTATGAATATGCTGAATTCTACCATTTCTAGTTTCGGCTACAAGGCCAGGTCTACCGAGAGCAGCACCGCTTCTCCAAAGACGGACAGCTATTTTTGTATAGAGATAGGACATCAGTGCCAGTGGTAAGAGATAAAGGAAGATAAAGTTGAAAGCATCTAAGACATGTTTCTTGTATTTCTTCATATTAGGTCCGCAAATGATATCGACATTGCCGTCGCTCAGTTCATTGCTGATTGTTTCAAAATAAATAAATCTTGGTGCGGCATATAACGCCGCTATTATCCATACAATACCAATGACTGCTCTTAGACGACTTGTGGTTAACATCGATTTACATTTCATTGGATGTACCGTTGCCAAATATCTTTCTATGCATACTACCATTAATATCAAAATGCTCGCCGTATAGGATAATGCATGAACGAACATATAAACTTTGCAGAGGAAGTTACCTAATCGCCAGCTATTCATCAAATAATTTATTAGAGTTTGGTAGACGCAGAATATGCCGACGCAAAAGTCTGCTACTGCTAAATTTGCCAAGAAGAAGTTTGTAATGTTTGGTAAGCGACGAGAAAACGTCACCACGAGTATTACCATTAGATTACCTGAAACAGATAGTTAATCTAAGTTAGTTGGATTGAATAGACATCTTCGAAACGTTATAATGAATGATCTGGCATTTTTTCATTTTTCTTTTTTCTTTTTTTTTTTTTAAGATTTAAATATTATTCTTATCAAATTTACTTTCGTTACTTTTTGTTTGTTTGTTGTTTTTTTCCTTTGTTTGTTAAGTTGAAAATCAACATTTTTATTGGTGACCAAAATCTTATTCTTATCAAATATATATAATTTGTTTCATATGTATCAAAGAAAATTTTAATATAAAAAAATACATGTTTGTATTACTTATAATTTCATTCACATTTTGAACTTTCACATTCAAGGAATGAATAAACATCGATTATTGTCAAATTTAATTGATTACAATTATACTCGATACAGTTCCTAATTATCCTTTAGGTATATATGAAAGAAAGATTTGATAATAATTAAATAGAAACGGGGATGATAAAATAAAATAAAATAAAACTAAGAAAAAAGAAAACAAGTAAATCCTAAAGTTTTTCTAATAAACAGATTAAAATTTATTGCAGTATTTGCTTTCTTATTTCATTAAACGATAAATCAGATGTTGGAATTATTTTAATATATTGCCTCTCACGTCTGCGGTTTACAATTATTCTAGGAAATCCTTGCATAACGATGAGCCAAAGATCCGTTAATCCGAATGTATTTAAGGATCGATCGATCTCGTACCAATATCAATTCATATTATAGTTCCATTATCGTAAGTAGAAAATAATAGAAATTAATTAATTCATTTAATTTATCGTATACAATTAAAAGAATTTATATTAAAGTTTTATCTTTAAATTTTAAGAAAAGATAATTTGTTGAATAATTAAAATTAAAACAATCTTTATCACGTTTTTATCTTAACATTTTAATGAAAAATAATTTTATACTTTCATCTTAAGGCTACTTTTCGTCTCGCAGACACTGGTGAGATTATATTAGTATCATTTTTCAAGATTTTCGCCCCTTATACCTAATACCTCGTAATAATGATTAATCGTTTTGCTTGTTCAGCATATACTCCAAGGAAAATATTCTTCCTAAGTATCTTGTTGAATATGGATATTATACAAAACAGGTAAAAATATTATTTCATATATTCTATATATATATATATATATATATATATTGTAATATATTGACTACCAAATATCTTTATGACTATACAAAAAAAAAAAGAATGAAAAAAAAAGACCAAAATGTTTAGGCGTATTAAAAGAATGGATACAAGATGTCTTCGTTATTTTATTCATCTTTATCGTATTTATGTCAAATAAAACTGTTTATAAAATAGCTGTGTCATAAGCGAACAAAACCGATTATAAAATAGCTGTGTCATAAGCAAACAAAATCGATTATCGGAAAGTAGTTTTTCATGTATTAAAATGTAATTTCAAAAAAATATCACTAAGCGTTAATTAAAAGAAAAAAAAGGAGAGAGAGAGTGAATGAGACAGACAGGCGGAGGGAAGGTATTAGGGAGAAAGAGACAACGGTGCAACGACACAAGGTTCACCTTGTTCCACTGGCTCTTTCTCAATTCAATGCCGATCACGTTCGATCCCTGCTTCGAGTTTTATTGCTTAGCAATGCTACCGTCTTGTATTGTGCCTGTAAGTTGCTCGTACGATTGTCGAATGACAATGGGACGTCATCATCCGAAGAAAAAAGAAAAAAGGGAAAAAGAAAATGAGAGAAAGTAATTCGAAGGAACTGAAGGGAAGAAAAAAGAAAAGAAAAGAAAATGAAGAAAAGCAAGCTCAAGATCGTACATATATATATATATATATATATATATATTTTCTTTTTTTACATGTCTTAAAGTTCGAACGAAAGGCAGATTTTTTTTTTAAATTATATTGATAAAATAAGTAATAATCGTAAGAGAAGTAGAAGAAGACTCAACGACTTTAATATTCAACGTCTCAGCCATTACCGTTTATTCATGACGTCTTCTCTAATCTCTCTTTCTCTTTCGTACCTATTTTTTTCTTAACCGTACGGGATTTTCGAAAGAAGAAGAAAATATGGCCATGTCTAAAAGTACTCCACTTTTGCGGCGGATCCCTTCAAATCGTAAATCCACGAGCCATTAATTCTACCTATTCGACGGTGTTCTTCGAGTGAACATTCTTTTAAATCGTTTTCTTATAAATATACTTTAGAAGGATCGAAAGAAATTCGGAAAAAATCTAATTTAATCTTTTTACAATTCGAACGTAATGTGTCTATTTTTATTTACTATTTAACATAATACAGATCTTCAGGGAAAAACGAGAAGTGACGACTATTATGATTGGAGTATAATAGGTATACTAAATCGTTTAGTTTTATTGGATTTTATTGGTTAAAGTGGAACATGTGGTAAAATTCTCAGTGTTTTATATTTAAATAAAAGAATAATAGTATGTTTCAATTATACATAATAATAATAATAAAAATAATAATGTAAAAAAAAATATATTAGGATTGGTTGGTAATTAATGTATTTGAATTTTCAATATTTCATACATAGGTATAAATATATATATATAAGTAAAATAACAAAAAAGCAACGTTTAAATTAATAGAAAGTATAAAATAATAACAGTGTAATACTGGGTTGGCCAATAAATAATGTTGTAATATTTAATAAAAATAAATCCTTTAATATTATTTCTTAAATATTAAATATTAAAAATGTTACAATTTCTGCAAAAATACTAATGTTGCTTTTTTGATAAGATATATGATTAGAAAGATATATTAAAAAAATATTAAAAATTTATATATAAAATACAATAAAGTTGAACTCGACAGATACCAATTTAAAAGTAATCAAATAAATGATGACTCATATATACCTTTTTTTATTTTCTTTATAGTAAAATAAAATTGGACTTGTAAAAAGAAATAAAATTGTCTCCTCGTAGAAGCAAGTTAAACCTTCAGCAATTTATTTCTTTACTCTTTATTTTCGTTCTGGCTATCGATACATTGGAGAAAAGACGTGTCACATGTCTAGCAATAAATATAAGCAGCCCTCCAATAACACGTTTAATTCGTATCATGTTATATGGAAGTCATATGGTAAAACGATATTTCGAGTTTTTTGTAAATTCAACTCAAATTTCTGTAAGATTTCAATGATCTTATAAGGTTAATTAATAAATGAAATATCAATAATATAGGATATTTGTGTATACAAAGACATATAGAAAAAAAAAAAAAAAAAAAAAAAAAAAAAAATTGTTAGACATTTGCAGAGAAAATAAAATTTTTCAAATAAATGTGAAACTTTATTATGTACCGTAGTAAAGAAAATATTTTTACTACTTTGTTTATCAAGTACGTCTTAATAAATTAAAATAATCTTTAGGTAAATTTTATTTGTCAAATGTCTTAGTAAATAAAATTGTAAAAAAAAAAGAAAAAAAAGAAATTTGAAATACGATGTAAATAAGTTTCGCATTGTACTAATTCTGATATATGTATAATATCAATTAGTTTCATATCCTAAATTATGTTAAAATTTGAATAGAAAATTTTGATTTCGATTAAAGATAAGCCGAAACGTTCATTTGAGATTTTCATTAAGTAGATTACATAAATGAATCAGAACTATATCCAGTAGTTTATGAATTTCTTAAAAACTTTCTAAAGAACTCGATGAAGATTATTATAAAAGGTGATGAAGTATCGATTTCAATAATGAATGATTAATATAATCGTTCGTAGAAAATTTTAAAATTGCCTCGAACTATTTTTCCCCCCAGAAATTATAATACAATTTAAAATGAAATTTTTTAAATACATAAAAAAAAAACTTAAACGTTAAAATCCTTCTTGAAATTCCTTTTTCCTTCTTTTCTTCTTCTTCACAATTTAAAATTTTTCTTCATTTCAAAACTAAAAGTAAAATTGACGTAAACTATACAAATAGTTTTAAACTTATACAAATAATTTGTACAAATAAAATCGTACTATATATGTATATAAAGGAAGATAACTGATCTACAAATGACATTTCAGTTAGTAAAATTTATTTCTCTAACTCTTTGTGGAATTAAATTAATTGAGTTAAATAGAAAGAGATGGAGATTGACAGAAAGGATAATAGAGACAAAGACAGAGAATAAGGACATACATATGTACATACAATATATATATCTGTTCTTTTAGGGCGATCATATACTCGAATATAACTGATCTGTACTTGTCTGTGGCAGATATCTTCAAACATAGACAAGCTTGATTGGCCGACTGTCAGAAATCAAAAGTATATGATACTAATTGTAAGTTGAATCATGAAGTATTAGTTGGTACCAACGTCGCAAGGGAAATTAATCGACTTGAACTTATGAATGTCTGAGAGAATTTATAAATGGTCAATGGGAGAAAATGAATGAACTATATATGTGTGTGTATAGGGGCGTCAGTGGAGAGGGAGAAAAGAGAGAATAGATAGAATTATATTATGCAGATAGGAAAGTATAGTTTGACGCTTATCTACATATATTTTCGAAATATTAATTTCAATAGTACTCTGATATTCTTTTCTTTCAACTTGAATTATCGTGTTATCGTATATTACAATTTCACAAAGTTAGTTTCATAATGGTATTGTCTTTGTCAAAATAATGATAATATTTAATACTAGTAATAATAAAATTGATGTTAATATATTATTTCTCATTTCATCCAAATAAAAATATATTATAATGGAAATAATTCAAGTTTAAATATCGAATTTATTTGATATACAATAGTTATTAATATTTGTTATAATAATGGCTAAATAAATATTGCTTATATATATATATATATATATATTAAATAATATTAAATGATAATAAAATTAATATTTTAACAAATTTTTTTACAAGTAAATATATATACGTTTTCAAGCAGATAACTTTTTTAAAAGTAAGAAACGAAAAAAAAAAAATGAAAATAAGAAAAAAGATGTTAGAAAAGTTTGTTCTAATGGACAAGAGAAGCATATTGGCCATCTAACAAGAACATTAAAAGCTGACTCGTGAAAGTTTCTAGGATCGATATCACTGATTACGACGGCTGACAAGATATGTTCGTTCCTTAAGATTGTACTTTCGACGATGAACCTCTGTTCTAATGCGTTGTGATTAATACGTTACGTTTAATCCCTTCTCTTTCTTTTTTTTTTTTTCTTTTTGACACTTATTTTATTTTAATTATATACACATACACACACAAATGAATTTACAATATTTATATTTTAATAATTTTTGTTATAATCCGGATGACATTATCAAAAAGATTTGTAAAATAAAGAACTGGTATATACTAGTGAGAAATAAAAATGTAAATATATATTCTTTCAAATATAGAAAGGGGCAAGGATATTGGTAGGAAATATCTCTCTTCCTCTCTCTCTTGAGACTTTTTATTCTTTCTTTGCTGTTGATATCAATGTAAAAGAAAACAAATAAGAAAGAACGTAGATAGATATCTTTGTTGATTTTTATAAAAATACGAAATGAAGGAATTAAAAGAATTGTAGAATTTCAGTTGCAATACTCATTTTTAGAAGATAAGGGACGATTAGAATGTAAATTTCACGTTTCCTAGAAATTTAATAAGCTCTTTTTCAATTCTTTAAAATTATTATTTCTTAAGAAAAGGTTCTCCTAAATTAAGGTAATTCTTAAAAATTAATTGTTACAGAATAATTTAGAATGCAATATGAAAGGATGTACGCGTATCTCCAAATGTTTGACTATTCTGAATTTGAAATTGACGATTACACTCGTACCATTATTTCTAATCTATTGAATCTAATAATAGAAATTTAGTACATGCACTTGCATGTGTATAAATGCCCTTGCGAATGAAATAATACGATCATGAATGCACATGCAACATTGTACTCGCAAAAAAAAAAGAAAAAAAAAATTTAGAAATATGCGGTCGTATCTTAGATCGTGCATCTTTTTATTCTAACATATCTTTCTAACTTCATAAAAAAAAAATAGAAAAATAATATATGGCTTGTTATAATTGTGTTAATTACCCTGTAATATATATATATATATATATTAAATTTAATATTAGTTTTATCATAGACACAGAGACAAACTGAATATTATCTCTAAATTTTCTTATTAATGAATTTCTCAAATATTCGTAGACGTAGGTACTTTAATAAAATCATACACACATATACATATATATTTATATTGATTAACTATGCGTCATAGTATATTCTCGTTTTCTATTAGTATCGTACTAAATTAGGGCATAGAAGTAGGAACACTGTTTGAACGATTACGTTATACCAAATATCAAGAGACTTATGTAAATAGTATTTACGGTGTATCCTTGATAGTTGTCGTTCGAGATTTAATCGATAATAAAAGATAGTCTCAATTTAAGCATCACGTTCAAATTATTTGTCTCTTGTTAAAAAGCTCTTCCCTTTTTTTTCTTTTTTAAACGAAATTAAGTTCGTATTATTTTCATCCTTCGAATATGCTTAGAAAAATAAATCAATAAAAAGAAGAAGTAAAGTTATATTACATATTTGTAATCGTCAATAAAAATTTGCTCCTTAAAATATGATAAAAGAAAAAACAACAAAATATCATTTCAATATTATTATATTATTATTGTATTCCATTACTAGAGCCATTAGTAGAAATGTTTTTCTCGAGAAACGATTAGAAGAAAAAAGAAAAAAAAAAAGAAAAGAAAAAGAAAAAAAAAAGAAAAGAAAAAGAAAAAACGAGAATATGTCAAAAACGTTCGATTTAATAAAAATCTCACAAAATTTTTCGTAATGTAGGTATAATATAATATAATAATCCTTGGAACCATAGTGTACCGTTTCATTTGGAAACATTAGTAGAAGTCTTTTTCTTTCTACCATTTTGTCGCAAATCCCTTTGTTCTTTTTCTCATTTTTTCCACGTGAACCCTTTTCTCTCCCTTTTCAGACGCCGCACGATCGATCACTCGGCGTTTTGTTCGTTTATACCCTTACGCACAAGTATTTCTTTTTTTCTTCTTATTTTCACCCTTTTCCTATTTCTTTTATGGTGTTCCTTTCCCCCTCTTTTTGCTTGAAGATCTATTGTGAACTTTTCTTTTTCTTTTTTTTTTTCCCTTTCCTTCTTCCTTTCTCTTTCATACACTACTTTATCTCATTCCAACATCTTTGTCAACGTTTACACATGCGGTTTATACAGAGATATACATAGAATACATACCAAAATGATCGACTAAATTTTATTTGGTCGCTTTTAAATATATATATATGTATATATATATACTTTTTCCATATTAAAGAAAAGGAGAGAAAGAGAGAAAGAGAACACACATACACACAGATTCACAAATCATTATTTTCTCTTTCCAGTAGATAAAATCTTATCGGTGTTATTACTGTCTTAGAATATAAGGAAAAGGAATGTCTGATTAAAACGTAAATACTTCGATACTGTTTTTACATTTGTAACGTTTTCTTAGATTTATTTGAAAGAATGTAAAAGTACTTATGGACTTAGGTGTTACCCGACGTCTTTGAAATGATAAAAGGTTGTAATTAAATTACCCGCATAAGGTTCTATCTGTAAAGGGTACGTATGTATAATTCTATTTGTAAAAGTGACATACGTACGTAACTCAATCGCAAGACTTTGATGTACAATTATCTGTATAATTAAGAGTAGGCATGCCACACATGAGTCTATTGATAACCCTTTTGACATCGAAGTCTTGTCAGCTGCCTGAAGTCTTAACAAATATCCAGTAAAAACCGCTTATTGGTTGAATTTACTCGGATTGCTCGATATTACAGTTATGGACTTTAAAATTATTATTCATTCAGTTTTACAATTGAAACATTAATTATTTATTTATTTGTAATATTTTCTTTTGTAAGTGTGTAAAAAGGAAGAAAGACAAAAATTAAAGAAGATAAAATAAAATAAACTAACGATGCAAAAAATAATATTTAAATTCTTTTTTGTTTCTAAGTAAATAATAAATAATTGATGTTACGAACGGCAATCCATTGTCCTATACATACCGTACATGCAATTATATATAATATCGATGTATATGTATTTAATTTTTTTTTTTATATATGATAAAACTACAAGTTCGAATAAAAGACCGAGAAGTACTTGAAAAGGAGTAATTGATTTTTAAAACCGCTTAGGTCTTTTTTGACTCTCCTTGTATATATATTTTTATAATTATATATATATATATATATATATATATATATATATATATATTATATATTGTATTTATACTAAAGAAAAGGGGAATCGTTCAAAGAGAGAAGAAAAAGGCAAAACGATTTATTCCAAGGTTGGTTTTGAGTTGCGTTTCGTGTTGGCTCAAAGAACGTTCGTATTATCGTCATCGGGACAATAAATTTCATTTAGGTTTTCCAAAAGGTTCTCATCTTTCAAGCAGGGGGACAGAAATAGGAAAGTTTCATACTTGGGTTTCTCAAGGAAGAAAGACGGAACTTGGTAAAGTTTTAATCTTAATCTTTCGAGCAATCGGCATAAGTACATCCGATCGAAGCTTACCTCTTTTCCCTACACTCTCCTTTCACGTTGCATATGATGACTTCAAAAGTTCATTATATCAAAATCTTAGATCGGGATACATATATTATAAATTCGATATTACTAGTTATCGAAAATTTATTATAAACAGATTGAACATGGATAGAGTATAACAAAATTATATTTAAATTTTTCTCTGAACAATTTTCTTTAACGTTAAAATTAATTAAAAAGAAAATCTATTAACTATTTTCATTACATTTCTTTATTTAATAGATATTTCAAAACGAAAGATAAACTTCATATTCGTTATTATTTACTTTGTAATAAATAAAAGAAAGATTTTCATTATAAAAAATAATATATACCTATATTTTTATCAATTTGCTAATCGTAGCGTTAACTTTTCTATTTATTAATTTTTTTCTTAATTTGTAAATAAAAAAATAAAATAATAAACTTTCTGTATTGAGATTTCTTTTGGATAGAATATTTTTTTGATTAACGAATTAAACGAAGGGAATAACAAGTTAATATATACATATGTTTTGTAATATATACATATGAATTAAACGAAGGGAATAGCAAGTTAATATATACATATGTATATATATATAATATCGATTATATAGATAGTAGGTTTTCATTCTGGGTTAAATGCACAAATCGTCTTTCTAACAATGTTTTTTTATCAACGTTGTTGCATCATTGATGCATCGTGTGCACCACCTGCATTGCATGTTTTCCTTCCTTTTTTGTTTACCTAGTAAATTTTGCAAATCGACAAAATTCAGAACTTCGTATGACACGTAATATTATTTCTTTTTTCTTTTTACTTTCTTTAATTATTCGTGCAACATTCAAAAAGAATCATTAAAGTTAATAAAAATTTTTTCTTTTTCTTTTTTTAACTTTAATACTAGTCTTTAACTAGTATTAAATTATTATAAGATATTTAAATTGTAAATAGCTTTTATAGATTGTTATATCTATGCAATCTTTGTAAAGAAAATCACAGATAAATAATTACAATATTTATCATCAAAATAAAAGAATATTGACTTTAATTCTTTTCTAATTTTTAACAATTATACTTATTATTTATACGTGTATGTGTGTGTGTACATCATCCGGAATCTGGAAACGTCGAAATTCATTTCAAATTGTCAATATCCACTTTAACGATATCGAGCTTATCGTATATTTATTATTTATCATCAGATTTTAATTAAAAAGTATGTTATAACTTTCATGTGTGTATGTGTGTGTGCGTATATATATATATATATATATATATATATATATATATATTTATATTTTTATTTTAATTCAAATTCTCTTTTAATCGTTATTTTTTGTTTCAAAAAGTATCTCATATGTGTATATATATATATGTATATATATATATCTTGTTTTTTAGAAGCTGTATCAAATGCGATAAACGGAAAAATTAATTGAAAATAATCAATGGCTATGATATATGTACGCCTTTTAAATTTCAAAAAAAATACACGCATATAATAATAAATATTAAAATTAAAAACAATGAACAGGAGAGACGATTGTCAATTAAATCTATTTTTACTTACGATAAATATATAATATTAAATTACATATATATATATATATATATGTGTAAAAAAAAAAAATAAATAAATAAATAATAATAAATTATTTAAGTAATGATATAAATGTCTACATGTACATTCGTATATTTTACACTACTTAATCTCCACTTGCTACGTTAATTTATATAGATTAATGTGATCTGTTTTTAATCACCTGGCTTCGATATATATAGGATATATATATATATATATATATATATATATATATGTATGTATTGACATATTATATATTATTATAATCCTTCGATATTTCACTCATCCATCTTTTACAATTTATCTGTACGATATTTGATAAAGCAAAAAAAGATAATTTCTGTAGTTCTTTTTTTTTTTCTTTGTCTCTCTTTAATCTATCGCGAAGCATTTCGTTTCTAAACGTTGCCCAAGAGGCTTATATACTTTTTTTTATATACTTTTGTCCCTTCTTTGTTTCTCTCTCTCTTTCTCTCTCCTATTCTCTCTCTCTTTCTCTCTCTCTTTCTCTTTCTAGTGAGAGAAACAAAAAATTGTTATGGCTGTTGTTAAGCCAACATTGTTCTTACGGTTTCCATGATATCGCCATAAAGTTATACCGAATTATGCTAAGATCTTAAAAAGCAACTTGCTAATATCTTGTTTTCATCGAAAGTATTTCTCCCTAAGGATATAACCTTTATGCTAATTTGTGATAATCCTGAAACGGTAGTGAGGCCACTGGATGAAAGATTATTAAATTTTAACGAAGAACAATTTTTCTCTTCCTGCACAGGTTTTCATTATTTTTACACGTTATTTTACTACCACTATTACTAATATTACTACTATTACTAATAATAATAAAATTACTACGACTTTTCTTTTAATTTTTCGTTCGGTCAGCCACAAACAAGGTAAATAATAAAGGAAGAATCTTTCATGCATTTCAAATTACTTAAACTAGATGGTACAGTAAAGTAGATAGAAAGATATTTTATAAGATACATTTCTCTTATAAAAATTGCTTGAACAAATTCTTTTTCTTTTTGCTTCTTTCTTTTTTTTCTTTTTTTTTTTTCGTTGATTAATCTACACGACAACATTATATTAATTTAATATGATTTTTAGAAAGTTATATTACACAACGATTATATTGTTATATTTATATTATATATAAAACAATAGTTCGAACAATTTTAACAAAAAATATATAAATGAAATAAATTCTGGGAAGAAACATGATATGATAATATAAAATATATATGATAGCATATATATTTTATGAAAAAAAAAAAAAAAAAAAAAAAAAAAAACACACATAAATGATTACATTAAATCTCTATAAAAATAAAAATGAAAATAAAAATAAAAATAAATATACTCACCGAATATACAGCAAATGAAAACGATCGTGTAGAGTAAGATAAATATCACTTTAACATCAGTTCTGTCGAAGATGTAATCTTCCGACAGAGAATCGTTGTAAGACAATTGATAGTAACTTTGATTGTCGATGAATGTCCCATTGTAACTATTATTCAATTCGTAATCACTCGTTTCTGGATCGTCGTTTAATCTGCAAAAAAATTATTAGAAAATCTTTTTTATCGTTTACAATTATGTAATTACTATTTTATGTTCAGAAAATTCGAATGTCGAAAAAAAAAAATTAAATAATATAAGTACATATATATATATATATACATATATACATATATATATATATTTTTTTTTTTTCATTCATATTCATCGTAATAATTTTTATCAATGAATGTAAAATTATTGAGTATTTTTTTATATCAAAATAAAAAAAGAAAATATTATTTAGATATTTGTTATTCGGTTTACTTTCCAATTTTACTTTTTTGTCAAATTCATGCTAACAATATACATTAATGAATGTAAAACGACGGAATGTTCTTGCATTGGTAAATAAAATTGTTATTATTATTTTGAGCGGATATAATTGGTCGTTAATAATAAATTACACGCTCAGTTATTTTAATGAATGAATGAATGAAAGTTTATTGGATTTCTCTTTTACTCTCTTCAATTAGAATCGAACAATGATGGAAGATATTTTTTTCAAAGAACAAGAATTAACCATAACTTGTAATAAAATAAATTTAACGAACATTAAAGTAACATGAAGTTTGTCAAATATTTAAATAAAATCTATTCAACGAAATCAATATTATCTTTTAATAAAATACAAATGTTTAAGAGAGAATTATAATCAGTGTAGTATTAAAAGAATGTTTACCAATCTTTTTATTAAATGAACGCTTGGATTTTCTATCTTTTGTTTGACCTTTTCTGATTCATCGTCGAGTTTCGAGTGTTCATGGTGCCGTGGAAAATTAATTACGCGAAACGAAGACATCATGGATAATCTCGATTTTTAAATCTAATCTATTTAAAACCAAAATATTTTAATATATATATATATAATCTATTATGCTATAAAATTTTCTTTAGAGATTTGTGACCATTGCTGTTTTTCTTATTTTTTTCTCATACAATAGATATATAATGTTTTATATTTATGATTATGTATTATATATAATATTATTATTATTCGTAAATATTTATTATTATTTTCATTGTGAATTCTACTCTACTTAATGATAACATCTATTATTTGATTATAATTTTTCAAATAAATTTACATTGACCGTAATATTTTATTCGAAATCCTGAATTCTCGAAGAATTCGTTGTAAAATGAAAAAAAAGGGCCATGAAAGAATAATAAGATTACTGAAGAAAAAGTATTATCGAAAAGTTGACATCTTTCCTTGAATTAATCATTTGCAATTCTTTGAATTTTAACTAAAATATAGGTAAATTCACGTATATATTTTTCTTTGTTAAAAACTCACGTAGCTCTTAGTGAACTTTGTTGAAATATTTAATATGTTTTCTTTTAGATGAAACTTTTCGAAGAACTCATTTCGTTCTCTCGTTATAATTTAAAAAATTGTGTACCCATGTATCCTTATACATAATTATATGAAACAAATATAAAAAAAATTAATGATATTATATCTTAAATAATTATCTTAAAATGATTGAATTATTTTAATTCTTTATATTTTTATTTATATTTATTATAATTATTTTAATTGTCTTTAAAATATTTAATAACAGATCTCAGACAATAACAAATAAATTTACTTTACAAGTATAGCAATTATTAAAAATTTATTTAACATAATTTAATTATATTTACAATTTTAAAAATATATTTTATTATCGAAACATTTCTAATTATTTTTAACAAGTTATCTGTTTACGTATATTCTTATAAAAATCTAACGTTAATGAATCTTTTAGTGTCATATATTCTCTCTCTCTCTCTCTCTCTCTCTCTCTCTCTTTTTTTTCTAATGTACATACAAACATATGTATGTACATATGTACATACTTATATATGTACATATGTATCACACATGAACAGTATGAGATTGCATGTTGTGCCAACGAACGATATTGGAATATTTGATTCCTTTAGCGAATGAACCAGCACTGCATTCGCATCGATATTTTACGATCGGTACTATTGGCATTTATTTACTTTTAGGTGTTCTACAAAACCGATTATCCATAATGAGAGAAAAAGATGTAGTAAAATGAAATCTCACTTTGAATAAAAACGTCATTTTCTCAAAAAAATTTCACCAAAGATATGACAAAAAGAAATATTTCTTTCTTTTTTTCTTATTATTAATTAATACGGGAATTTTTTTCTTTCTCTCCTTTCACATTTTTGTAATATTTCAAGATATCTTATCCGGTCACTGTGAATTCTACACTATTTAATTCATTTTTATGTATGTATATTTATATATGGATCTTGAATATTATTTAACATAAATTTTAACAAATTGCATAATAGTCAAATTACATATTTGTAATATTCTAAGATATCCTGTAAAATTTTAATTGAAATATTTACATCTTTTAATTCCGACGAGATATTCTTGCGTAAATATAAAATTTGATTATTAACAATATAGAGAAAAATTTTATCTTCGGTAAAAAAAGTAATTTGTTTATTGATTATTTATTAATTTATGTAATTTTATAAATCGATCGCAATATGAATTTCTTTTTGTTTCTGTAAAATAATACGAATTTACTTCTTAAAAAATTTGTTTATAAAAATTGTTTATAACAAATTGTTAATTAATTATTAACAATACGCTGAAAAAGAAAATAGAGTAAATTCTGTCCTTTAAAATGATAGTTCGTTCAAGTTTCTACGATTTTTAGTTTTGGAGATATTCCTATCTATATGAAAGGCATTTAGGTTGGCCCATTGACCTATATTATTTCTTTCAAATTGGTCGATGGCACACTAACCTATATAAATTCTGCAAATTTACGGGGTCTTACTATTACTACTACTACTACTATTACTACGAAAATCCGTAATATACGAATTATCAATGAAAATATTTCAATAGCGATATTTTCGGAACGAAAAGTCGTAGAGATTTGAAATCAACGTTTCAAGCCGGTTTCAAGCATAATTTATTTTTCATTTATTTAAATATTCCAATAATATTGTTATAATAAAATCAATTTTGTTAATAATTATTAAAATTGAATTTTTTCTTTTCTTTCGCAATAAGAACGTAACTATCGTGAAATCATTAAAATTTTTATTATAATTATATAAATTTTATTTTGTTTATTTACAATTTTCCGTACTATTACTACTAATATTATTATTATTATAAAAAGATTTACTAAGTGAATTATGAATGAAAATTTTTGGTAGGCAATATTTTCGGAACAAACAATCGTAGAGATTTGAAATCAACGTCGTTTTCAAATTTAATTTATTCTTTATTTATTTATTTAAATATTCCAATAATATTGTTATAATAAAATCAATTTTGTTAATAATTATTAAAATTGAATTTGTTTTTCCTTCGTAATAAAGACATAATTAATATTGAAATCATTAAATTTTTAACAATTGAAGTAAATAAATTTTATTTCGTTTATTTAAAATATGAGATTTAATGATGTGAACTTTTTCAACATACTTTTTTTAATTTTCATTTATTAAACGTAAAAAATGTGTTCTACACTCTGTTTAAGCTATAACTTTTCTTGATACAAACGGTAATTTATCCATCTACATTTCATCTATTTAAATTATACAAAAAAGAAGGAAAGAGAAAGAGGTATTGTAAAATATTTATTGATCACGTTCTGGAGTAATCGAATTACTATCTCTATGAATTATATAAGGAAAAGTATTATTGAAATTCAAAGTGATTGAAAAAATCGAAGTGAATTTGTCGATACGAAAATTATGGAGTTGCAACGTGAGGAAGCATAGCTTATGATCAGATTGAACTATTTTTTAAAAGAAAAACTCAAGAAAAAAAGAAAAAGAAAGAAAGAAGGAGAGAGAGAAAGAGAGAGAGAGAGAGAGAGAGAGAGAGAAATAGATCCATCTTACGTCATCCAATTAATTTGCTTCTAGTATGAATAATTAAGAGAATTTTAATCCTCGTTCTATTCGATAATCACTTATCTTAATGTACGATGAGATGTAAAAGTTCATGTTTTTTTTTTTTTTGTTTACTTTTCATTTTCTTATTTTCATTTTTCACATTTTTTTTTTTCGAGAATAAACTTTAGAAAGTGTTTATGGTTGATAATTCAAGATCGATCCAAATTATATCGACGAAGTTTTAAAGTAGTACCGAGATAATGGGCCTGGTGTTACTTTCTCTTTTTTTTTTTTTTCTTATCAATTTATATCAAACTAATCACTTGCAATTTTATTTAATAATTATGTAATAATTTTATTTAATAAAAAATAAAAAGAAGAAAAAAGAAAAGGTAAAGGTAGGGGAAAGAAATGATAGATCCAGAAGAAACGTGAAAATCGTTTATTCTGAAAAAAGAAATGAAAATTTCGAGGAGGTACGGCGTCGAGGGAAATGTAAACGAATGAGTGACGAACGGATAGGTCAAGTTCGTAGATTCCTGCCGTGACTAGAATTCTATCCAATTCGGTTGTAGCAACGAACGAAGCTTTTACGCTATATAAACGATGCTTTTTTTTCTTTTTCTCTTTCCTTTTTTCCTGTTCTTTTTTTTTCTCTCTCTTTTTTTTTTTTTTTTTTCCTTTTTTTTTCTTCCTTTTTTTTGACGACCTCTCGAGAAGACTTATCGCAGAAGCTCTTTTGTGCGTAGGCCAAGAATTCGAAACGATTTACTGAAAGTTTTAATTAAACTTTCTGAAGTAAGAAACTCGATCTTGATTCGTATTTTATAATAGTATCTACGTTCTTACATTTCCAAGAAAATTCTTACCTATCCCAACTGGTTCTCTCACAATGCTTTTTGTATTTCTCATATCAAAAGTAATATCAGATACATATGTACATACATAGATATATATATATATATATATATATATATGCATATATGTATCTGTAAATATTATATTATGAAAATGAAATAAGGAAAAAGAAGAATTCTGGTTGAATTAACGATCGATTGGAAAGATACATTATTGCAAATATTAATTTTATTCCAGGATAGACCAAAAGTATCAAAATTACTTTGAAAATTAATTATTCTTTTCCAAGATTCTTGAAATTAATTTTCTATTTTCCATACTAATTATATAAGATTAAAAATCTAACTACGGGGATAATAGAGTCTCGAAAAAGTAACTTTCGGTTCATTTTGTGCATATAGATATTTATATGTAACTATAGTATATTGATTTTACTCTATCGGATTTAATGAAACTGATCAATCGATTTTAATGGTTTATATTTTCTATGCTTATCTGTACGAAAGAGAAGAGAAAAAAAGTAGAATTTAAATCGAATTAACGATTAATTAGAAAAGCGTTTCATTAGTGACAATACTCTATCGCATTTAACCAAACCGATCGATCGATTTTATTGGTCCGTGTCTTTCTAATGACAGTGATATCCTTCAATGTATCTGTGTATATTAGTGAGATAGTCAATAATTATGTTTTAGTTCAATTGACATTAAAAAGAAAAGTTTTACTTTCAATCGATCTTATCTCTCTCACCGTAAGAAAAAAAATAATGTGTTAAAAAAATGTAATATAGAAAAGTGGTGTATTTTAGAAATGTTTCTATATATACATTTGAAACGTGACGATCAATGAAGATCTATTTTTTTTTTTTTAAATATTCCGTCCTTGATGACAAAATATGCCAACATTAGAAAAATTATATTACTAAATATTAGAAATATTTCTACGTATTTGAAACGTAACAATCAATGATAATTTTTTCTAAACATACCAGTCGACGAGACTATTTCGAGGGACACATTACTGTGAGTTATAAATAGAAACCTATAAAAAAGTTTTCTAATCAAATTTTCAATTTTTTTTTCGCGCTATAATATAGACGATAAGGGGAATGATATATTTGATTACGAGAATTTTATTTAAAATATTTTATTTTTTCGTCGTATCTTCATCTAAATAACGAACTACCTCTTTCACGATAATCATTTTTTTTTTCCTTTACATTAATTAATGCGATACATGAAAAGTATATGCTAATATAAAACTTTTCATTTTTGTACAAATATGTCGAAAATAAAAGAAAGAAAAAAAAAAAAAAAGAAAGAAAAAAATATTAAATTATGAAATTTTATAAGAGAAATTTTACCTCATTATCGTATCCTCGTCAAATAAAAGGATCTCTTCTGTGATAGCCATAGTCTTTCTTTATCTTGATAATTCACAAGCTTTTATCTTTTAAAATCCACTTCACACATCCATAAAGCTCTAAAAATTCTTTCTAACTATAAATCTTTTCAGAATAAATCTCAATAGTTGTTATTTATAATATAATATTATTTCGTTTGTAATATATTTTCATTTCTTCAATTAAATCTTCATAATATATCATTTATTTGACACGTCAAACTTGAAGTCACAATAATCCCCATCGATATTTTTTATTTTCTTGTTTCTTACTCCTATTACTATTACTATTATTATTATTACTATTATTATTATTAGTATTATTATTATTATTATTATTATTATTATTATTATTATTATTATTATTATTATTATAATTATTATTATTATTATTATTATTATTATTATTATTATTATTATTATTATTATTATTATTATTATTATTATTATTATTATTATTATTATTATTATTATTATTATTATTATTATTATTATTATTATTATTATTATTATTATTATTATTATTATTATTATTATTATTATTATTATTATTATTATTATTCTCCTTTTTTGTCCTTCGCGTGACAAATTTACTTTTTTCTTCGACCATCCTAATATAAATCAAAATGATAAGAGACACGTCACAGCATCTCCTAGCGCGTTTCGATGAAAAAAAAAAAAAAAAAAAAAAAAAACTATATCAAATGATTAAAACAGCCATCTCCCATGGGGAAACATCGATTGTGATCAAATTAAGCTGTTATCGTCACCGTTATCTTCTACTCACTTAATTCTAATTATATCAATGTTTCATTGTTTTTATAATTTGGAAAAAATGTTTAAACAAAATTTGCACTTATTCACCTTTCGTATGTTTACGAATTACACGTACACATCGTATTTTCATTCACTTCATACATATAGTATACATATGTGTATATATATATATATATATATTAATCGTTAAATTTTATTTACGTAATTAATTATTACTATTTATATTAACTGTTCGTCCATTTATGCATTTATAATTTAATTACTAATATTTATATTTTAATAGTTTGTAACTTTTTTATTTTAATTAATTATAATTATTTATCTTGATAGTTCGTTTGTTTATTTTTTTTTTTTTTAATTTATTTAATTATCAATAGTTACGTTATCAGTTATTTCTTATTAATTGTTAATGTTCTTTCAAAATTATTATCATTAGAAATCCGATGAAATGAAGAATTATTCTTACTGATTTACAATTTGGTAATATTAGTATATAGTTAATTAATAAAATCACAAGGGAGTAATCATAAGAATGTTAACGTTGTTGCCGACGTTACGCGCGTAACTGATCGCAAAGGAGTCTCGTTTACCCTCGACTACCACTTTCAACGTACATCCCCTTGTGTATCCCCTACCATTCATAGTAAGGCGCAAGCGTATTGGTAGCTTTTATACTGTTGCGATTCAACAAGAGAAGAAACGTTAAAGCTTATAAATCGACCAAGAGAGAAAAGAAGAAAAAGAAGAAAAATTCCAGCGAAAAGCTTTACGATAAAATCGAAAAACCATTTCCTTTGCGGAATAAATTTTTTTTCTCATTTTTTTTCCTTTTTTTTTTTTACCCTCCCCCGTCCTCATTAATAATTTCATTTCTATCAAAAATCCAAAGATCTTTAATCTAGATATTATATTCGCATTGCAGGTGTATAATATTTAAGGGAATTCTCATATTAATATAATTATTAAAGGGAATTCTCATTTTAATTCTGATATCTCTCTGTATTTCGATAAAATAAAAAAGAAATATATTAAAACTATCTCGAATCTCTGTACATTGCGTATAGATATATACATAAACGTATATACGTTTCATTTATTATCATATTTCATTAGATAATTAATCATTTCTCAATTGGGAATACATATATATTCATGACAAATAAGCATATTTGTATTTGGAAATGAATTAATTATCACGAATCCTCAAATGTCTTCAATCAATTTTTGACTAATAAATTTATTAAACTTATCAATCAATAAAGAAAGAAAGAAAAAAAAAAGAAGAAAGAAGAAAATGATTGAATTCAGTCTTTCCAATCAAACTGTATACGTTTGTATATGTATATGAATATTGAAAGTATAGATATAAAATTTTATCTATATAAATCGATCAGTTACGCCCACTTGTTCGTTATCAAAATACATTCGTTAAAAGAACAAAAGCGATGTTTCGATTCTGTTATTTCCAAAAGATAACTCGACTAATCTCTAAATAATCCTGGATTATCATTTCAATCTGAAAAAATATGACTCACACATATATATATATACATAGACACACACAAAAACACAAATACATATTTATAATTATATAAACTTACATTTTTTGTATATCTATCCTTTTTTAATGCATTAACTGTTATGTTAACGAAGCATACATAATCGGGGACATACGACTACCTGTTGTGTCATTCTTTTTAGTATTCTCTACGGCCTAATAATTTTTCTTGCTGTTAAAACATTAAATCACGAAGGTAACTCGATATTAGATAAAATATTCGCGCATATACAAAACATTGGCCTGATATCAAAGAAATATTTTATTAGCCAGTAAAAATTATACATATATAATAACGATTTACTTGTATTAATTTATATCATTATGTTATGATATATTTACTATTATTCTATCACGATTCATGTAATATTATAATAAGCAATATTTTATTTATATTAACATCATTATTTTCATTATGATTATAATCTAAGTATCGATATATATATATATATATATATAATAAACTATGAAAAATAATGACTTGCTCATAAAATATTATTACATAATAGTAATTGCAATTTTTAGTACTTTTGAACATTTTTTTTTTTATTAAAAATTCTAACTATTATTTATATCGAACAGTCCAATATAGTACTCTACAATTTCTTTAATTAATGTCAACTAAAATAAAAAGAAAAAAGAAAATTATAAAGCAACGAACGATATTAAAAATTAGAGACAGAAAAAAGGTCGATGCTGTTCATTATAAAAAGAAGAGGGAAAAATCCAGTTAGGTGAGAGTAAGAGAGAGACAGATAGATAGAGAGCGAGAGAGAGAGAGAGAGAGAGAGCGAGAGAGAGAGAGAGACTAAGAGATAAAAAGAGATAGATAGACAGAAAACATTCTCCCGATGACTATATCTACGTCCTTCAGTCGTGCCTCATCCTCGTGGTACGAAAGTCGTCTCTCGTTCGAGATATCGTTCCGTTCGTGTTAATACATAGACAATAATATTTGTTTTCTTTTTCTTTCTTTCTTTCTTTCTTTCTTTCTTTTTTTTTTTTTTTCTCTCAACAACAATCAGTACGACACAGTTCTCCTTGTTGTTATTAATCATTATTAATCGTTCAAAGGCATGTTAATCTCCTCACGTAGAATCAAGAATTAATGTTACTAACGATAAACGAATTAATTAATTAATTTTTTTCCTATTTCTTTCTTTATTTCTTTTTTCTTTTTTTTTCTTTCTTTTTTCTTTTTTTTTGTTTTTTTTTTTTTTTTTTTTTTTTTCCATAGATTCATTACAAACGATAATGGCTAAGCGATCTTTTATATAAGCATTATGATATGCTCTCAAGGTGTATGCAGAAGTAACTCGTAACTACGACAGGTATCTGAAAAACTTTTGATTGAAATTTTTTTTCTAAATAAACTCAGGTGCAGGTGTTTATTTTCGTCCTCTTTCTTCTTTTTTTTTGTTCTTTTTACACGTGAAGATAAAAGGATCTTACTATACAAGTGAAATGTTCAACGGGATACGTGATATATTGAGTGATACAGGTTAGTTATTTCATTGTTTCGGAGTACATGCCGAGTCATAGTAAAAAAAAAAAAAAAAAAAAAAGGCTAAGAAATGTTCCTCTTTCTACTAATAAAGTTCTTATCGATCGATCGATCCTTCCGTTTTTCTTGTTCGGATGGAAAATCTATCTTTCGTGTTTACTCTCTCTCTCTCTCTCTCTCTCTCTCTCTCTCTCTCTCTCTCTCTCTCTCTCTCTCTCTCTCTCTCTCTTTCTCTCTCTCTCTGTCTTTCTCTTTCTCTCTCTCTCTCTCCCTCTTTCTCTCTCTCTTTTTCTCTCTCTCTGTCTTTCACTTTCTCTCTCTCTATCCCTCTTTCTTTCTCTTTCTCTCTCTCTATCCCTCTTTCTCTCTCTTTCTCTCTCTCTCTCTCTCTCTCTCTCTCTCTTTCTTTCTCTTTCTCTCCGTCAGCCTTATAGTTAACTCGTAACAATTTGATAAGCGTTCATTCGTCTTTCAAAACTTACAATTTCGATCACGATAGTTCCCTCAAGTTTATTACATGCGATGCTATGTGTATATATATATGTGTATATATGTGTGTATATATATATATATATATATATATATACGTATAAATATATGTGTATATAAAGACGTATAAATAAATAAATAAATATATATATTTTTTATTACAGTAGATAATCATACTCTTGATTTAAGGATTATTCTTTACTTCCATTTCTTGTTGATACATTTATTTAAAAAAAAAAAAGTAAACAAATAAACAATAAATATAATCTTCCATTTTTCTAAACAAATTTCAATTAAAAAGAAAATAATGATAATTATTTGTCATTTAAACTTGTGCGACATTAACAGAATTGTTTATTCATTAAAAAAGAAAAAAAACTAAAAGAAAAAAAAAATATATATATATATATATAAATTTTATTTCGTATCTGTCTATCTCTTTTCTTATAAAAAATATGTATTGTATAAACAAAAAAAAAAAAGAAAAAAAAAAATATGCGAATGAACAAAAAATAAAATACGATAAATTGGTATGAAAAAGGAATGAAACTTTAGCTTTGCTTTGCTTTGCTTCAGCGATCATGTTAAAGGATAAGCATGCTTGTCAAGGTTACATCAAACGCAGACTACCGATTTTTGCATGGTTACCAAAATATAAATTGGCATGGTTAGTTCAAGATGCGCTCGCTGGTTTAACCGTAGGTCTTACAGCAATACCTCAAGGGATTGCTTATGCCATCGTCGCTGGATTAAGTCCCGAGGTAAATTTACTTCATATCCTTTTTTAACATGGGTATATATATCTTGTATTAATTCGTTAGATTAATTCGTTTTCAATTATTTTTATGTATTATTATCATTAGTACGGTCTGTACTCTGCATTTATGGCTTCCTTCGTCTATATCATTTTCGGATCTTGCGAAAACATAACTATAGGGCCAACGGCTATTATGGCAACTATGGTACAATCACTTGTATTAAATTATGGTCCGGACATGGCGATATTATTAGCATTTTTAAAGGGATGTATCATCATGCTGTCAGGCCTATTTCATTTAGGTAAATTGAAAGAATATTTTTTTATTAACATAATTTCGATCGAACTTATCGTTAACACTTTCTTTTTCTCTCTCTCTCTCTCTCTATATATATATATATACATATATATATATATATATATATATATATATATATATATGAAAATAATTATTTACAGGTTTCCTTTTGGATTTTATCTCTCTTCCCGTCATAACTGGGTTCACTTCTGCCGCTGCGATTAGCATTGCCTCGTCCCAATTCAAACCGCTTTTAGGTATACCAGGAAGGACCGAAAGCTTTTTAGATTCCATTGAACAAGTCTTTTCGAATTTAAAAGCTATCAGGTATCAGGACACGATCTTGGGTATTTGCACGATCATCGTTTTAGTTATTTTCAAGGCAAGATAGATATTTTTAGTATATAATATCTTAGGTTGTACGAGCCGAACTTTTGGATATTTTGGAATATGAAATTGAGAGAGAGAGAGAGAGAGAGAGAGAGAGAGAGAGAGAGGAAGGGAGAGGGAAAGAAATATTTTTAATCACACAAAATGACATTTGATAAGCGATCTTTATGAAAATTAATTTTAATTAAATTGGATTGTTTTGGGTATAAAGAAATTATTTGCTTACGTAGAAGACAAATCCTTTTAATTGAATCGATATTATTAATAATAACAAGTAATTTTTATAAATATTGATTAAGTGAATTATATAAATATTAAATAAATCGTCGTTGTTACCTGAGTAAAAAAAAAAATTTCTTCCAGTAAGATATTTTCTTTTCTTTTATCAATAATAATCTATCAATGATAAATTTCGATAATTCAAGTGATAATATTATTTATCGCAATAATACTTAATATATATAAATATATATATGTCAAGTATTAATCAATAATCATAATTATCAAAAATCGTTCTATTTTAATTCTTTTAATGTTTTTCTAATAGAACCTACCTGGGAAGCGAAATGGTACTTGGTCGCAAAAAAGTTTTTGGGGTTTAACTTTGGCAAGAAATGCTATAGTTGTTGTCACAGGAACCATTATAGCTTATATATGTTCTTCTACTGGAAATGAAATATTCAACCTTACAGGTAAAAGAGTATTTTCAGAGATAGTCATCGCTATCACGGATCTTGTTTATTTTTGCATTTCTTTTAACATTTTATGTGATACTTAGGATCAATGGGTAAAACTTTACCACCGTTCAAACCACCACCTTTTTCCACGATATTCAAAAGTAAAACTTATGATTTCGTGGAAATGACAAAGATTATGGGATTGACAATCATTTCCATTTCTGTTGTCTCTACTATAGAACATATAGCAATAGCCAAGGCCTTTGGTGAGTTCTTTCAAAACAAATTTATGAAGTAATATTTTTTTCAAAAATTATGTATAAAAATTAAACTACTTTAAATTAATTTGTTTAAATATTATCAAAAAAGATTCGCATTAAACTAATGAAGATGTATATATTAGTGTGTGTTTTATATATATTTTATATACCCATAGAAAAATATTAATAATAATATTAAATAAAACAAAATAATATATATATATATATATATATATATATATATATATATATATATAATATTTTCTATAAAAATTTTAATTCACATTCTTTTTTCTTCTCTTTTTTTTCTATATTTTCAGCAAAAGGAAAATCTCTGGACGCAACCCAAGAGATGTTTGCTCTTGGAATTTGCAACATCTTAGGATCTTTTGTGTCATCGATGCCAGTTACAGGATCCTTCACGAGGACAGCTGTCAATCATGCATCAGGTGTAAAGACACCTTTCGGCGGTCTATTCACAGGTAATTCTTATAAATATAATTATATATTATTTTCTTTTAAATTTTTATTCAAATTTTCATCATCTTAATCGTTGATTGACATCATTCTTACTTTTTTCTCTTATTTCTTTTTTTTGCTGCTTTTCACAGGTTGTCTAGTCCTGCTCGCTGCAGGATTCTTAACACGTACCTTCCGTTTTATTCCTAAAGCAACATTGGCTGGTGTTATATTATGTGCCATGTATTATATGCTCGATTTTGGTACTTATATGTTACTATGGCGTGCGAAAAGTAAGTTAGATAAATCACATTATTGTATTAATTGTATTACAATCAATTAATATTATTTAAATATTTTTTTTTTTAATTTTATATAAATAACTCAATGATATAATTATATTTATTATTATCAGGATGGTGTATGTATTACAAAAAAAAAAAAAAAAAAAAAAAAAAAAAAAAAAAATGAATATATTTATAATCAAATTAGATATAAATATAATTATATTATTACAATTATTTATATTTTATTATTAATATAATATATAGACATGCAAATTTTTTAGAGATCGATTTTGTCATTATGATACTGACATTCCTGCCATGCCTTTTCCTTGGCCTTGAATTAGGAATAGCCATTGGTGTGGTTTGTAATTTAGCGACATTACTATACTTTTCGGCAAGGCCATCCGTCGAAACGAAGATCGAACAGGTCTGTTAAGGGATAAGAAAAATTTTTTTATCAATTTTTCTTTTCCTTCATATACATATACATATGACTTTCTTTTTTTTTTTTTTTTTAATTTTTATTTCTATTTTTAGAATGACGATCATCGAATTATAACACACATAATTCCTGAAGAAGCTGTTGCCTTTCCGGCAGCGGAACATCTGCGTGCCAATATAATGAAACTTTCCGAAACAACTCATTGCAATGTTGTATTAGACTGCAGGAATCTTAAGAGAATTGATGTTACTGTTGCAAAGGTAAGATGAGTACATGTATATATATATATATATATATATGTATACATATACATATAATACTCATAATAATAATCCTTAAATCATTCCCGAACATAAATGCGTCGAAAAGAAAAATATATTGTTTAGGACCATTCACATAATCATCGCTAAAAAAGAAAAAAAAAAAGAAAAAAAAGGAATAAAGAGAAAAAGAATTTTAATGCTGCAAAATTTTTTACCGTGTTGGTTCAATAAAATGAAAATTGTATTTTATATTTAAATAAATGACTAATAATACTTTTACACAGTAATACCATACTAATAAATTACTTTTAGTAATATTTACTGGTATTTTTTTTAATAGAACTGCATTCTGATATAATTTACAGTGACAATATTTATTTAGATATTCATATAAATATATAATATTTGTTGAGTCTGACTAATGTGCACCATTCGTTACATTAGTACAATTTATACTTGACAAATATTAATCCAATTAATAAGCTAACAAATAATTATTGTTTTTGTGAACGGATAAAATGAAATAAAAAATTAATTTCTGTTGGAAAAGATCAACGCGTAAAATGTCCGAACGTACTATTGTCTTTAATTATATTTTATTCCATTTCAGAATATTAAATTATTGGCTAACGATCTTTCGTTACGCGGACAAGAAATAATCTACGTTAATTGTTGCAAGAACGTCGAGGATATCTTAAAGACGGTTGCACCGGAATTACAAAACGAGTTTCATGAAATTGTCATTGCTAATAGCTGATAACAATAGAAGAGTAAAGGAGAAACAAGAGAGAACAAGAACCAAAGGAGACGTCAAACAATCGAGCTTGAAAAATCAATTGCAAAAGGACACGAATGAAACGATTTAATATAAAATCAATGTTCTCTATTATTCTCAAGTTCTACACCTTAAGAATCGAAAACGACGCGATGCTCATGGATCGTCGACATTTTCTTCTATTCGTTCTTATTCTTAATTGTTAAAGTGGTTATTAATTAAAAAAAAAAAAAAAATAGAAAAAAAAAACATTGGTGAAAGAAATGTTTGGTGATTCATTTGGTTGTAAATTAAAATAAAATAACCAATATCAGTTCTGATGCACGAAGACTGTGAAATTCCTGAACTGACCGATAGTATATTCTATTTAAATAATAGAATTAAAATAAATGTATATCAAATATTTTTATATATTTTTTCTTTTTTTTTTACCTCCATCCTCAAATCAATTACATGGAATTGTCGTAAAAATAATCTAGTAGATTCCTATCGGTCGAATATGATTATGAATCCATCGATTCGTATTGATAGGGAATCCAATTGACCAAATATCACTAAAACACGAACGGCTGAACAGCCCAAAATCGATCCTGTATAATAGCTATAATAATATCCAGTTTCTCCCATAAAGGAGAAGCTTCATATATGACAGTCAGTATTAATAAACATTTCTCTCTTTTCTCTCCCTTACACACTTATATACATATACAGACAAACCAGATTATTTTAGCTAAAACAATCGGCTCTTTTAATAGCAAAAACTTTGACCTTCGTTCTAAGTACCGCAATAAAGCTGAGATATAGTTAAGATACCGAGACAATGATAACAATTTTATCATATCTTTAAAAGAGTTATTCGGATAAGTATTATTCGTATAGATATATACTATTTTCAAAAGAATTAGAGGTAAAGTTTATTTAAGCAACCATTAGCTCGATATTACTTGCAATCGAATGTATGTCATAAAAAAAAATTATACATATTATACCGCAAGTAAATCGATTTATTTATCAATCAAATAAATAAGGTCGGTAAGAACGATCAGCATTGTTTTTATCGACTAAGTAATATAGCCGACAATACCAAACTCCCGTTTAACTAATCATACAATCAAACAGAAATTTACTATACCGATCTAGTAAATTCGATTGATAATAAAAGTAATTTATTGTATTGTTCGATATAACTCGGCCGATAACAGTAGAGAGCTGTTTAATACTTAACTATTATTATGTTAATATAGATACTCGTAGCAAAGTCATTTCACCATCCTACAAAGGTCATAATTCAATCACAAATTTTTTATTAAAACTCGAGAAGTTTAATTTATTTTCATGGATTTATGACATATTTACAGAAAATTTGTTATTTTCCGATAAGCAACTAATATCATATACAGGCCTCTTTTGACATAACATTGTTTACAATATTTGTTTGATCGATCAATTGAAATATTATAAGTATGCACTTTATGTACATTTGTATTTGTAAATATCTAGAATTTGTCTTTTTACATAGACTTCCAAATGCAAGAACTTTTGTACGGGGTGAAGTTTTAAAAAATTATAGATTTGTATTTCTGTAAATAATGCATGTATATGTAAAAATTGCACTACTATTACAATAAGTAGTATAGAAATGCAAATCTGATCTGTATCTTTGCATATAGACTGTAATAATAAAGAAAAATTAAGAATCGAAGATAAATTAAAGACAATGTAAAGTTGAAAAAACACTCAATAAGTTTCATATTTGTTACTTGTAATAGGGACAGTTTAACGTAGATTTAAAAATTTATATTTAAAAAATATGTTTCAAGAGTGCCTTTAGTCGAATGTTTTGATAGTGGAGTATTCGAAAGAGAAATTTATAGTGATTATATAAATTGTTCATATTAAAAAGTAAAAAAAAAATTTAATTTACCAATATCTAGTAATGTTTCATATGATCATTTTACGTACAGAAGCTAACGTAAAAGACAATTTCTCAAAAAAATTTTTCATTGTAGAGATTGGTTACAGTATTTATAAGGCTATGTTATCTGACACAAATATCTCTACTTTCAGTATCAATTTGGTTGGACTAACAGGAGCGATTTCGCAGTGAATTTTATAAAAGTGCGTTTGGGTTGGCATGTTACGTAAATGGAGTAACGACATATCGATTTATGCATTATACTTACTTATAAATTAAATTTTGCGTTAAACTTAAAAACAACGCAACGTTTAATAACGAAATTGACTTACGGACATTAAGCTTCGTCCAGAACGTAAGTTTTTAGGTAACACAACGCATTTCTAGATGCCAATGAGATTGTAAACGATGAAGATTCGTTCTGGAAGATGTTATACTTCAAAAAGTGAGAAAATTGTCGCAAAAATAAATAAAGACTCGAATAAAGATCTAATCGTCGTTTGATAATTAGATTGATTCTAATGAATTAAATTTAAATCGTCAAATTGATTTTAAAAGATTTCTCTTGTAAATGAGTTATTGGCCAAGAAAAATATTCCTATGATTCTACAGCCTCCATATTTCTTTGATTTGAATTTATGCGACTTTTTTCTTTTCATAAAAACCAAAAGTCATCCCAAGAAATCTCGTTTTAGAATTGTAAAAAGCATCCAAAAAATTGTCAACTGAATCAACTGCAAGCAGCTCCAATGATGAGATTACAGCATTATATCCAAGAATGAGTGCAACGTCTCCGGCGATGTACAGCTTCTCAAGAGAACTATTTTAAAGGAGATTTTTCATTAAGTTATATATACAAATTTTTACAAAAGTTTGATTACTTTTTAAACGTACCTCGTATTTGAGTATTGTAAATGGTGCAGATCCATTACCAAAAGATTGAATTAATGGTACTCTTGGAAAAAATCTTTTAAATATAGTTGATTCTTTGTTACTTCTTTCACATGAACAACAAGCGAATATGAAACCTATGAAATGTTTCTTTGACTGTACAATATCTTTAAAGGCTCTCAACTTATCTTCAATCCTTTCTTTAATACCATAAGTCTATATCCAAAAGTACAGACTTGATATGCTTTTCTGTATCCCTTGTTGTAATAGCAATGTAATCCGTGCCATTTTTATATACACATGCATCATCAACAGAATTACAAATCAATAAATTTTTTACAATTTCATTCTATACAAAAGAACCCTATGAAAAAATTTACAAATATGAATGTGTAATATTATTTTATAAATATTTAAAATAATATCATTATTTAAAAGATCAATAAGATCAAACAGCCATGTAACAATAATTATCGAAAGAAGGAATATAATATTTTATGAATCAATTGTACCAAAAATATACATACTTTGTAAAAATGAATCATTGTTTCCAAGCAATAAAAAAAGAAACATTTAAACTAGAATTAAATGTCAAATATTCTATGATTCCTTTTTTTTTACGTCGTCCCAATTTAGAGGGTGTTATTTTCTCTTTTGCTTTTTGTAATACATGATGGCTCCCTTGTTCTTTTTTTTTTTTCTTTGTTTTATTGACTATTTTCAACCAATATCTATAAATAATTTACATTAGTAACAAATATACTTTGTATGTATGTGCCCTCTTATAATGTACAATAATTATTACATATTTTGTCTATATATTATTAAATGTCTGTTATAATTTTACCTGCAAATCTGTGATGCATTAAATAAATTTAATCCATTTTAACATTTGTAAATAATAAGCAAGACGTCGTTGCTTAAATAAAGCAACGAATTAGATTTAATGTCCATTCTCAATAATATTCATCAATATAATAAAATAAAATATTTCAATTGATTGATCATACAAGTAATGATATTATCGTTAAAAGAGACCATTGTATGATTTTAATTGCTTATGGCAAATTTTCTGCAAATATGTTAGAAATCCATGAAAATATATCAAACTTCTCGAGTTTTAATGTAAAGCATCCTTTTAAATTATGAACTCCGCAGGACAAAGGAATATCCTTGATTCATGCATCCACAACACTACTACCAGAAAGATAATTACACGATAACGCGTATGAAGTTTTATTAATAACAATAATGCTCTTTTGATTGGTCGAATTAATGGATACACTTCCGTAAAACGTGGCAGGAAACTTATCACAAAGGAGACCGGAAGAAGAAAGAACGATTTCGATAATCGAAATCTTTCCGTCGTTCAATCGTTCTCTCGTATTGATCGTGCGCAAACAGCGGATATGTCTCCAATAGGAGACGAGTGATTCGCCATATTTGTGTCGAAAATTTAAATAAATAAATTTTATAAAATACGATATTTTTACTATTTAAGGAGGCATCAAAAATATCTCAGACGCAAATGGAACTTAATATTTTTATCTGAATTCACCAATTTTACGATAATGATGAACTTCAATTGTTTTTTTAATTTTTTTTTTTCTTCTTCAAATATTATCTTATTCTATACTATTAAATGAGAAAGTTTTGCATATCTATGTATAAAAAAAGAAATTTGAATGACATTAAATTAAAAAGCATTTCTTGTCAGTTTTCTTTTTTTTTTTTTTTTTTTTTTTTCGAATAAAAGATTTAATTGAAAGAAGAAAACGAAATAAAAAATTTATATAATCCGTGGACCTTTTTCTTACCTTTCTTTTCTCTTTCTGGAATATTTTCTTTCTCGTCGTTCTTTTCTTTTTTCTTTCATTTATTTATTTGCCTACACTTATGAACTTTCTTTTGTTAATTCACGTAACATGTGAATGTGTACGTCGTTTGTTTTGTAACAATCATTTTTCACATAATAATACATACTAAATTGGATAAATTTAAATTAGAATTTTTTTTATATAAATCCACCAATAATAAAGTTATATTATTTTTTGTAATTTTAAATTACGATCATTTTTAAGAAGCTTTCTAAAAGTCAAACTAGAGGCACTTCGATCGGCTCGGATTGCACGAATCAGAAGATTTCTTCTTGAAAGATTACAACCAATGAGAGATTTTCTGGTATCATAAATAACTTTTCATATGCAAATTAGTAAAATACGTATAACAAGTATTATTTATAAAATAAATCGATAGAAAAAATTGATTTATTTGTCTTTCTTAATTCACTCATTTGCTCTTTAGTATTTATATAAATCAAATATCTTTTTTTAAAGTATTTATTAACGAGTCGACCAATCATTTTCGATCTTATATATGTGTTGCGATCTTCTTTCCCCCTCTCCTCCTAAGTGATTTTCAAATTTCTCAAATTTTCCGCTAACTGTCGTCCTTCTCATTAGAGGTAAAGATCTATTGAAATTTCTTAAGAAACTTATTTTTATTCGTGTTTTATACTCGTAAATTACAGATAACCATTATATATTTGTAACATCTTTTTCTTTCAATGATCACATTTATATAAGACTTGTCTAGCAAAAGATTAATCTTAATTGTGTTAAAAATCGCTTAAAGGGTCAAATTTTTTTTTTCTTTCTTAATAATATCAGAGGGATGAGAGATTAGAAGAGGATTGACAATGGTGCGAGATCTGAAAATGTTCGTCGAACCAAAGAGGGAATCTAAACTTATTTTCGATATTGCTTTTCCCTTTTCTTTCAACGTGTTTTTTTTTTTTTTTTTTTTTTAGTTTACATATGTATACGTATATGTCTATATATATTATATATATGCATGCATATATAATATATATATATACATATATATTCATTCATTTCTTTTTACTAATATACGCGTTAATGACAACCTTTTGATAAATTAAAAAAGAAAAAAAAAGGAAAAAAAAAAAAAAAAAAAACATAAAAATAAATAAATAAAAATAAAAAGAAATAAAAAGAAACAAGGAGAAATTATTTCTCGAGTTTCGTGTTCTTTTTTTCTTCTCTTTTTTTTTTTTTTTCTTTTTTTTTTTCTTTTTTCAAGTTCGTCGTGCAACAATATTTACACTTGTGTCTGAAAGTTGCATCATTTATCTAATGTAATAACGAAGCAGATTAAAAAAAAAAAAAAAAATAAAAAAAAAATAAAAAAAAAAAAAAATTCAATTGCCACGCTTATTAATAGTAGCACAGAGAGCGACGAGATAATTATAAAAAAGATTAAATACAATATATATATATACATATACATATACATATGTATATATATATATATATACATATTCGTCATGCGCTACATAAAACGATATTGTTTTTTATTATTTTCATATGACTAGAGAGAATCGTGGCAATGGAAAAAAAAAAGAAAAAAAAGAAAAAAAAAAGAAAGACAAAAAATCAAAGCCTGTAGATTAATTGCTTACGATATTACGACGTGACAGTCATCACGTTCCTGACGATGATCGTAATACGAAGTTAATCGATGAACAAACGATCCCAAGATAAATATGTATATATATATATCCTTTAAATTATCTTTACCATTGGATCTCGTCGGAGTAACTTTTATCTACTATTCATCATCATTATCATCATCATCATCATCATCATCATCATCATCATCATCATCATCATCATCATCATCATCATCATCATTATCATCATCATCATCATCATCATCATCATCATCATCATCATCATTATCGTTATCATCATCATCATTTTATCTTTCCATGTTAGTGTCTGTCCATCGTTTTAAAGAGCAATTTCGTTTCTTTTCTATAATTTTCTTTTTTCTATAATACGGATTACAAATTTTCAACAACTCGATACACGGGACAAAAATTAACACAAGCGATTATTTCTGACGAATTCAAATCTAAAAAATCACATCAAAATAGGCCCCTTCGCCACGAGCATAGGCATATTTGATCGTTGATCTCGCGCAAAAATCCTTCTTTACATTATATTATAATATCGATACTCGGTTAAATAAATTTATTAAAAAAAAAAAAAAAAAAAAAAAAAAAAAAAAAAAATGTTCACATAGTTAGAAGAATTAAATTTATATAAGGAAAGATAAAGAAAGGAAAAGAAGAGAGAGAGAGAAAGAGAAAGAGAGAGAGAGAGAGAGAGAGAGAGAGAGAGAGAGAGAGAGAGAGAGAGAGAGAGAGCCGGACTATAATATCTCTATTAACTCTCGATCGACTTACGTCTAGAGCGTATTTTTCTATCATAAAATGAATCACGAAATTTTTTACTTCATAAAGAGTCTTAGAGAATAAATCACAAAAAAGATTATAAAAAAAAAGAAAAAAAAAAAAAAAAAAAAAAAAAAAAAAAGAAATTATATATACCTCACATTTTATCTAAATTGAGAAGCATGAATTAACTAGAAATTTCCAATGTGAACACGATCATCAGCGACCGTTACGCTAGGATTCTCTATTATTTCTTATAGAAGAATCTTGATGTAGAAGTAAAGGGGCTCTTTCTTGTCTGACTTCAGGAAGCGTTGCTAATTCTTGGACTGGACTTCGCTGCCACACACTTCTCGTTGCCATTTCTTGATAGCCTCGCCTACGTACCTACAATTTGGTGATTTTGCATTCAACATTAAACAGGTGAGAGAAAGAGAGAGAAAGAGAGAGAGAGAGAGAGAGAAATGAAAAGATAAGTTTTATATATTTATTTACTTGTCTGTGATGAAGCTCGTGCAGGTACAATGTAGATAGTGACATATCAGCTGCAGTTAATTCTATCGGTACCGACAGATCCGTAGTTAATTCATTAGCTGATCCAAAAACGGATGCACCAAGAGATTGATTCGATATGCCTTGTTGCAATCCGTACAAGAATCCTTTATCATTGTGCAACGGACCTTCAGCCTTTCTCAAACCACGACGCACAGGATATGAAATATTATCCGATCTTTGACTGATAGATGCTTCGTCTATTGGGACAGAAGCACCTAAAATACCAGCCTGATTTGTAAACGCACTGCTTATATTCGGAACACTGACTTGATTTATCATCGTGCTTCGAATAATATTTGATACTAAGTCGTTGTACTGTAAAACAATAATTTTCATTATTAGAGTAGTTTTTTCTTTCCTATTTTTTATACATCTTCTCCCTTGTAAAAGATATAAAAGCTTAGTTAAATTTGATTTACTTACTCCAGGTCCTAGACCAGATAAACTATTCAAACTTGCGAGCAATGGGTTTACATCGGTTGGTACACCATTCATTACTTCCTTCTTCGCTCTTTCTCTCAATGCCGCGACAAAGTTTTCTGCGTGACTTGGTGGCTTCCATTCTGGATTCGTTAATGTAAAATGTATCAGCGATAACTCCGTTTTACCATCCTCGGCTTGGGTGTATTGATTAGACATAGGAACGTGTAATTTTCCTGTGTCAGTGATATATCCAGGATTATCGTATCCTGGATTACGATCGTCTATAGGACTTTGAGCAACAGTTTGCCACATTGGATTTCCATGCTTTCGTACATCCATCTGAGCGAAACTACATACGTCACCGACACCAGTTACTTCGATAGTAAAGTTACGATAAAAGTCAACGATATCTAAAGCTCTTTGTCTCATGTGGAAGCACAAAATAAATGGTGTTAATAAAGGGGATATCAATTCTTCCAATAAATGAACAGCACGATATTGGAAGAGTTGAGCTACCTGTGCTCTTGTAGTTTGCATGTGAGCATGACCTCGCCAACTGTCCGGTCTATAATGTGTATGTGCTAACACAGCGGTCAATAATGCCTCTGGACACCATACCAAATTTTCATCGGGTATGAATGCTCTTGAACCAGCTACCATCCCACCCAATATGGTGATAGTTGTTAAAACGTGTTCAACCGTTAAAACATCTTCGTCGTATACCGTCAATATTAATAGAACAGCTAATATACTTCCAGTTACGAATGTAACATTTCTTGCAATAACCGTCATTATAGGTGAAGTAAATATACTCATATACTTCGAAGCTGGACGGTAGGCACGATTTAAACGTGCATTTAATTCGTGATCGAGTTCGTTGAAATGACGAAGATAAAGTCGACCGTACAGAGACCACATTCTTGTTCCCAGAGTACCTGGCTCTCTCTTTATGATCTACAAGTAAAAATGATATTTTACGTAGTATGATATTTGTAAGAAAAAGCTTAATCGGTATTTATTTTAAGGTAGAACGTGCAGGATTTCTTGATCATATTATTTGATGACTCACTTCGGCATAGTTAAAAAATGAATAGAGGATTTGCCACAAGAGAATTAACGGGCACAATACAAAATTTGCTATTCCCACCCATAAAATGTGCTTCGATAATACTCGCGCCAGTTCCTGCCTCTTACATAGTTTTTTATAATCTTCCTTTAGGTGCCAATTATTTTCAAAAGGCGACCATGGCCCCCCTATGGCGAAATGAACAAACAAAAAGGTCGTTGTTGAATTAATTATAATTTCTCCTTACTATAATCTTACACGTATGTGAATTACTACTTACAGAATAAGAGTAGTTCCATATTATATTTCAATCCTCTTGTCATAAAAATGACTTCACCGATAATAGGGACCTTAAGTCGCACAGGTAGCAGCGACTTGTTAATCATAGCCACCATATAATTTTTAAATCTTAATATCCTATGATATATATCTAATTCCGTGAGTTCTCTTTTATGAATACACATTTCCTGTTCTTTTTGAACTTCTCTTACTCTCTTTTGCACTTCGTGCCACGTTAAGTTATCCAAATCACAGTCTTCAATTTTTAATGCTACATTAAAGAATAACTTTATATCCCAAAACTGAGTAAGGTGATAAAGAACTTTAACAGCACGTAAAATCCAAAAAATAGCTGCTACTAAAATGCAAATCCACGTGAACAATCCCATAGAAGCTGTGCATTCTCCCGTTGACAATATGGCATCGTTGATCGATATTTTCTGCGGTTTGTTTATTATTTTATCTCTAAAGGATAAAAAGGATACAAAGATTTTGATAAGATGATAAAGAGAAGAGAAATATCATTATCATATTGTATCATAAGAAATTCATAGTTTGACCATATATATATATATATATATATATATATATATATATATATATATATATATAAAATAAACCTACCTGAATAATACGGAATAATCGACACAATGAAAGAGAAATGTGGAGAAGGTGACTACGAAAATGAATTGTCCTAATTCAAAAACTTCTTGAAGCATCATGCATGCAAAGCCATGCTTTTGATGATAATGATACATTCTAGTGAAGAAAGAATCCAAATCTTCTATATGATTCCATCTCGCTTTGTTTCCCTCTGGTACCACATGTATCATTACACCTGATTCTTGAGGCGTTTCTTCACGTTCGTCGTCATCGTCACCGTCACCCTCGCCCTCGTCGTAAGGCTCGAGCTGTTGATAGCTACCATCCAATACAGTTGTCATCTGTAAATTTTACACGTAAGAAATTGATCTATATAGTTAATAAAATAATCATTAAATGAAATTTACATGGACGATATAGACAGTCATGATTAACGTGCCACAATATATAAAAATGACAGAAAGATCATTAAATAGACTATGAATTTCTCAAGATCAGACATTACATTTACGATAATGGAAAACACTGTTTATTAATATTTTAACCATTGACAGTGTCTTCTATTTTATGTACGACAATAATATCAATATAAATATATTGATAATTGTAACAAAGAATACAATAACAAAAGATACATGCAAACATTTATATATGACATACGATCGAACCTTAGAGATGGAGCCTTACCGTTTTTGCTCTTCGGTTTGGCTCCACACAGGTAATGACGGTATCTCGTTTCATTCTTTCATGTCATTAAGCTTATTTAACTACTGGTGGAAAGTTGCTCCCAAATCTGCATCTAAAATGCAGATTATGAACCAAATATGTTAAGAGGAGGATAGAGATATGGCCATTAAGATGATGGCTTATTCATGGCCATGATTAATTGTGATGATTAATTTCTGTTTAGGTTTTTGCCAATAGTACATTAAAACAAAACTTTTTGTAGAAGATCTCGATACGATGCAATTTATAAATAACCATACGATTTTTGACGTCTTTCTAATGGCTAATATCAGCTGTAATAAAACTTCATAAACCTAATATTGCTAATGCTTTGCTAATAACAATGAGGAAAGATAAGAAAAAAGAAAAGAAAGGAGAAAGGGTAAGAATGGGGAGGGAGGGTGAGAGAGAGAGAGAGAGAGAGAGAGAGAGAGAGAGAGAGAGAGAGAGAGAGAGAGAGAGAGAGAGAATGAGAGAAGAAATAATTTTGATGAAAGAAGGAAAAAGAAATAAAATATACGACGATAACAAAAGGAATTGAAATGCTTGGAGTCAATGGACTAACCACGAGTCAAGCCATTTTATTATACCTAATGCTAATGCTATCGTATTTAACAGCAAAGTCACCTTTATAAACACGATAGACTCTATCGCTCATTCGACCAATAGCTTATCCATGCTCCTACTTTCTGATTTGCAAAGAAGACAATATCATCGGTCCTTCTTCCTCCTCTCATGATGTTTATTTTCTTAATGTAAATGTACAAACAGGTAGGCTATTTTGTCTTGTCAAAGTCTGTAATCGAAAATGTAAATGACTAAAGCAGCAAGAAGAAAGAAGATACTCTTGGAGAGATATTTCGAAGAAATGCTTTATTGCAATACCCATTTGATCAAAATGATAACGATCGAAGAACAAAGAAAATAAATGGATTTAGGATTGTCATGCTGAAGATGTCGAAACTGGGAAACGCTCGATGCGTCGTTTCTCCGAAATTTGTCGATTAGAATAAAAAAAAAGGTATAATCTCGTAGGATTTCCAATCGAAAAGAATAAAATACCAGGCTATAACCTCGCGTTGTTCCTTGGATCGTCGCTACGTCTCAATATTAACGTGTGACCTTTATCTCGACGAAAATAGATACGTTGAAAAATGTAGAAACGAAATTGACGCGTATGTTTGGTAACACAGCTGATCTTCATAAACAAAGCGTGTAAGCAGCTATTCCTCGTACCTTACTCGACGTCTTTCCGAGCTGCTTTCCTCGAGAGCTGACAAGTGCTTTATTCACATCGAGCAGATCCCTCGTGAATCGACACTTACATGTTGACTGACTCTTAATGTATTCTTCACCGCTAATTTAGACATTTGATCGTTAAGAATGCTTAGCTCCGTCCTTCGACTTCACCATCTTTGCTGACGCTTTCTTTTATTTGTAGTTCACTTTGAACCGTTCGCCGCGAACCTAACGGTAGAACGAGGAACTATTATTCATTGCCGCGCCATTGTTCTACCAATGAGAATCCATCAAGTTGATACGAAAGATTTCATTCTTATCTTCCATATAGATACTCGAATATATATGTATCGTACATACATATGCGTATATTTCATGATATTAAAAATTAACAATTAACAATTAACGATTAACAATTAAATATTTAATTTTTTTCATTCAATAATTAAACGTTAATCGTATATCTTCGATCATTAATTCGATCAATGAAATTAATTTCTTTTTTTTTTTTTTTTTCTATATATATTTTTCTTCTTTTATACAGAATAATCGAGTAACACTGCTAATCATTGACGAATCTTTTCGTAGATTCGTAGATATGCACATTGACGTTGAAATACTTTGTGGACACGCTGCTGTGAATTATTCGCGCATTAATTGTTAAATCATTTTTAAAATCACCGTTGAAAAAAAAATTAAAAAAAAAGAAAAAGAAAGAAAAGAAAAAACCAAAAAAAAAAAGAAAGACAAAAGAATTCTCGATCAGTTCACATCCTGATAAAACTATTATCATCTAATTCCTATCGTTTTGATTAATATTAATTTTTTTAGTTCACGACGATGGATATAATTCAATCGTTTATTGTTAAATAAGTAATTTAATTATTTTAATATATGATTACACACACACATTATGAAAATTTAATCGTTATTCCGATTGATAATGAAAGATTTTAATCGTAATCGTTTATCTTGAAATCAAATTGAATATTACCCAACACTTGCTCGAGTATCACGGTAGTTTAAATGTTGGAGAAAGTTTTTGTAATCTATCATCTTTTACGTATTAAAATACGCATATATATATATATATATATATATATATATATATATATATGCGTATGCGTGCGTTATTTCTGAAAGTATTACCTTAAAGAAACACTTTTCTCTTTTTAATTATATACGGAACATACGAGTTTGATATATACATACGCATACATATATGTATATATCTAACACGCGTAAATAATAGTTTACATAGATTTAATAGCAATATTTACAGAGTATTCTCATGGAACATGGCTTACAAAAGTATCGTATTGCTGAAGGGGAGGAGGCCGGGACGAGGGGTAGGCGCACGTAATTTTCTTTTTTGTTTTTTTTTTCTTTTTTTTTTTTTTCATTTACTATGCGTGTTAATGTTACACGCTTTCGTTAATCATTTATAGCGCGAATTACAGCATGACCACACGAGCGTAGATTATCAAAATATTATACGTATTAATAATACGCGTCGGATGGAATAGTAAAGAGCTCGCCTTTATCGTTGATATCTTACGAATGTATATTATGTGCGTGTCTTTATTCGTGTATATGTGTACGTTATATATGCGACACGTTTTTTTTTAATTCGTGATGTTGATTATACATAACGATGAGGTCATTTCAAATGAAAAAGGAACAAAAAAAGAAATGATTTATAAGTAATATGTATATATAAAAAAAAAAAAAAAAAAAAAAAAAAAACAACGAAGTTATAAAGGTCATCTTTGCTGTGTTACATGTAGTTTGACCTCTTAACTTTGATATTCAAATAAGCACGATATATTTCTATCTTTGTGTTTAACACGTGTCTGTATATGTGTGTGTGTGTGTATGTATGTGTGTATGCATGTACGTGTTTGTGTCTGCACACGTTGAAGATACGACAGTAGGGAATGGATAAATAGTTTTACAAATAGGCGCCCACGATCGATTGAATTCCTCTATCGAGTTGAACAAAAAGGTGCAGCGAATGTCTAAGAACCTATAAAGGTTACTGGATGCTCTATCCTACCTTTTTAGAAAAAAAAAAAAAAAAAAGAAAAAAAAAAAAGAAACGAGAAGATGGTTAGAGTTATTGCATTAAACGAATTGCACGATAGGAAACGAATGAAACGTTTATCTTAGGAATGATTTTCATCTCTCAACTATATATAATCAGATAAATTATAAAATGGCTTAACCTCGTCGCTCGTCGATAACATCGATTATATTAATTTAAATGACTTGTTACGAAACTTAAGTTAGAGGGGTTTCGTAAAGGTTCGAAAGAAAAAGAAAAAAAAAAAAAAAAGAAAAAAGAAAAAAAAAGGAGAAATAACAATGTAGCTACCATCTTGGTGTTTCCGTCCAAGTAGCGATCGATCTAAATAATTAATTGAAGAAAAAACAAAAAGAAAAGATAAAAAAAAAAAAAAAGACAATTAATATCCTTGGACCGAAAGCAAGAGCTCGATGATTATTACAGGATAATTAATATATAATACATATCGATACTACATATATGTATGTAATGATTTAGATTTAATCGATGATTTTTATCGATCTTATTTCTCGCTACTTGGATCGTCGTCTCGTTAACAACGCGATATTAGATATATCGTCGTTGCTATTGTTATCATCATCATCATTATTATCATCATCATCATCATCTTTATCGTTATCATCGATTGTCTGGGTTATCTACTCTCGAGAGACTATTTGACCTGGACGTCTTGGTGCTATCCTACGTCTCGATGCAAGCAAACCACCGAAACCTCTAGTTTCTTCGTGTTTTGTACTGGCAGCCGTGCTGGACTCAGCCGAACTCGAAGATTCTGTCGCTTGTTCGTTATCGGCAGAGACCGCACCAGCCGATCCAGTCTCCTCTTCAGAAGTTTCTTCTTGACTGTTTGTCTGTTGAATAACTGGTGGTGCCTCCGTTACGGTTGGTTTTCTACGCGGTAATAAAGGTGAACGTCTCGAAGCTGCAACCGGCGATGGCCCCTTAGTCGTTGCTTTTGGATGTATCTGAAGTCGATTTCTGTTTCTGAGTTTGTTTAATGGATTGACCGTCGTTGGTTTTAATGCCAACGGAGGATTCGTCTCAGCAGGCGCCTACGTGACGACAATAATTCGTTCTTAGAATGTGAAGTTTATCTCATATTTATTTCTCTCTCTTTCTCTCTCTCTTCTAAGAAATAGTTAATTCTCTTTCGTGACTGGCGACGTTTAAGAAGGTCGAAAGATTAAAAGTGTTCGAGAGTCTCTTCGTCGATGACATTTCGAAAGGCCATCCAGTGAAAGTCGACTCGAGAGAGAGAGAGAGAGAGAGAGAGAGAGAGAGAGAGAGAGAGAGAGAGAGAGAGAGAGACAGAACTTTGTGTTGGATAATGACATCATCGTCTTATATATTCTTATATTTAATCTTTGTCCAATATCTCGTGTTTCTTTCGAGAATATCAAGTAATCTCGAGAAGTAAAACAAAGAGACTATTTCGACGATGAAATTCATCAATATACTCGAAAATTAAATCTAATTATCAACTAACCTCATGTGTTTCTTCCTCAGTCCCTTCTCCAGCTGGCTCTTCGACAGATCCTTCGGCTACTTCCTCTGGTGCACTAGTCGTAGATGTACCTAGAGTAGTAGCTTGGCCTGGTTTCTGTCTTAAATTCAATCTTCCAGCCGGTGGTCTAACTATAGGTAATCTACCTGGTCCTCCGACACTTCCAGATCCTGGTAGTCTTGAACGTACAGCAGGTTTTAATGGCGACAATGACACTGTACTGACAGTTGCACTTTCTGCTGTTGGACTTTGTCCACTTTCTTCTTGACTGTCTTCACTGGATTGACTGGTGGTTGATGGGGCTGTGGTAGGTCTTCCACGTTTTCGATTGATGTTCAGTTTGTTGAAAGAAGGACGTGAAATTCCTGATGGTCCGGCTGAAGAAGCGCCATTATTACTGGCACTACTGGTGCCAGTGGTAGGTGATGACGTCGTCGAGACACTTCGAGAACCAACCGTACTACGGAATCTTCCACGTGACGAACCACTAGGCTTCTCAGCTGCCACAGAACCTACTGATTCCTTCTGAACAGCGTCCTCCTCGACCGGCTGTTGTTGTGACGTCTTTTGACCAGGTCTTGGTCTTTTAAATCCACCACCGTTTGATGATCCTCCGAAACGATTTCGTGTTCTCTGTGTTGGCTCTACCGACGATGCTTCCGTCGTACTCGTTGGATTACCATTACTCGACTTAAATCTAAATATTAAAAAGAAACGTCAATGAAGTTGATATTAATAAATGATCGAGTAAATTTTTACCGACCTATTTCTATTTCCAACTCCACCACCTGATACTCCAGGACGACGGAATTTGCCTCTGCCAATTGGACTTGATACAGTGGTAGTAGGAGCTTCTGTCGTCGTAGTTGTCGTGGTAGGTTCGGTGGTAGTCGTTGTTGTAGTAGGTGTTGTAGTACTCGTCGTCGTCGTCGTCGTTGTTGTCGTTGTCGTAGTCGTACTTGTTGTACTTATAGATGTAGTACCAATCGTAGGATCGGTCGAACCTGCTGTTGTCCCAGAAAAGTCAGTCGTTGTAGGTAATAAATCTGTTGAGCCATCGTCTTCAGAAATGATCGAAGTCGTGGAATCAACCGATTCGTTCGTTTCATTTCCAGGCATATCTACTAAGTTGGTTTGACCTTGTAAAAATGCATAAAGATCCAGAGCTACTTTGTCCATTGCTGAAGGATACTCGGTTGTCATAGCAGTTTCGGTAGTAATCGCATTTGTACTGGTGTATGCCGGTGAAGATAAATCCGTTTCCTCGGATCCTTCTTTTTCTTCAATCGACGTTTTCTCTTTGGAAATTTCAAGGGATGGGACACTTTCTTCGTCCGCTTCTTCCTCCTCGCTGGACACTTTAGAGGATTGATCTTTGTTCAATTCTAATTCAGCCTGAGAAAAAAATCAAATAGAAGTATTTATTTCTTTTTTTATGATAAAGATTGAAATTTTACTTGCCGAAAGTCAATTCGTATGTTTTAATTCTTTTTCTTTTTTTTTTTTTTTTTTTTTTTTATTATTATTAAAATTCTCATTATCATTGTTTATAAATTGTATCGTCAGTTATACCTCAGGAATGGTAGTAACAGGACGTCTTCTGGATAAAGGTGTAACAGGCGGTGGATTCTCAGAGACATCTTCGATATCTAGAGGTTCTTGAATCCTATGTCTTCCACGTCCTCTTGTAGTCACCGTTTTCTCTTCTGTACCTGTATCTTCGTTAGGTGTCACACCGAGAAATCTTACCGGTCCTTTAGGCAAAACCTGAGGAAATTCTGGTCCTTCCTGATGAGTTCGAAAACTACTAGAATCAACGAGATCTAAACCAGGTCTTGGACGATTTCCACGTGATCTAGTTGCTTCCGTTGTGCCTGTATTGTGATTCGATCGTGATCTACGAACACATAGAGACCCATCTACTAATTATCCTCAAATCATTAGATTTTTCATATTGATCATTTGCAATTTATCAAATTAAATAATAAATCAATCAGTTAAAATGTCGAGTGGGTCAAAAGTTTCTAAGTGATAAAAAAAGTCAATGACCCCTTTTCAAAAAATTTCGAGCTCGTAACTTTTCTTACAAAAATTGATTCAATTTACCTCGGTGGAAATCTGGTATTAGCTGGTAATCTTTCCTCAGAGACATCGTCCGTTTCAACGAGTTGCCTTCCCCTGTTCCCATTTCTATTTGGGATGACCTCATTGGTAGCTGGTTCAACCGTGCTGCTGCTTCTATCAACCGCGCTGTATTTGCTTCTGTTGTTGCCGCTTTGACCGACTCTCCTTGGGGATGACGTTGTTCTAGAATTTACGTCGTAATTGTTCGTCACTTCTGTACCGGACGTACCAGCTTTATTTTCATCCTCCTCGTCGTAATAATAATACACATACTCGTATTCGTAATCCTTTCCATTAGGTCCTTTCTTCACCTATACCAAAGAGAGATAGAAAAAGAGAGAGCAAGAGAAAGAAAGAAAGAGAAAGAGAGAGATAGAGAGAGAGAGAGAGAAAGAGAGAGAGAGAGAGAGAGAGAGAGAGAGAATGATCGAATGATTGAAATATACGTTATCAAATGTTAACATTAATTTATATATTTGAATAGGTATAAATTGAAAATAAATTGTTTTTTTTCATCTATTACAATATTTACCTGAATACGGGAATTTGTACCAGCTGGTACCAGACTGACGTCACTCAAATCATCGAAATGTCTATCGGAGAAGGAAGCATAAGCATCCTTGCCATCCTGACGAATAATATTAACAGGGACGAAATCGAACGAACGAGTTTCTCGTGACGTTGTCAAAATTGGCATCATTGTGGTTGGGTATTCGTTACTGAAACATAATTCGTTTAATCCTTTAATATCAAACCTAATAAATTTATATTCGAATAATTTTTAAAGATTAAATTAAATTTACCTGACATAAACTCCTGGAAGAATCGAATCCTTTTGACGATTGACAGTCGTTCGATGTGAATCAACTTTCTTGATACCATCTTCTTCTAAAACGCCAGTATTACTAAAATTTTCAAGTTCGACACGAGCTTGCCTCTTCGTTTCTAATTTATCCAATCCATCGTCATTAGTAGGATCTAATGTCTCAATCCCTTTGCTATCCGAATATTCCAATTTCAAATTAACTTTTTTCAAATTTTTCGTATCTTTTGAAAACGTCTTCTTCTCCTCGATACTTTCTTCATCGTCAATAGGCCTTACCAAGTCGTCTGGTATTTTATGTGACGTTATGAACTCTGAAATATGAACATTCTTTTTTTTCTCTCTCTCTTTCTCTCTCTCTCTCTCTCTCTCTCTCTCTCTCTTTTACTTTTGCTCTCTCCTTCTCTTTTTTATTTTTTTTCTTTTTTTTTTTTTTTTTTTAATTTTGCTCTTACTAACTCTTACGAATTCCGACATTTTTTTTTTGTTTCAATATTTTTATTACCTTCGATTGGTACCAATGTTTTTGTATCTCCTTGTTTGCTTCCGGACGTCTTCGATGCTTGACCGTGTGCAATAATGCAGCATATTCTATGAAAAATTACTATAATTATTATATAAATATATTACTATAATTAAGACTGTGATTAAGAATACATATATATATATATATATATACATAGATAGATAGATAAATAGATCGATAATATTAAATATATATTAGGAAAGAGGAAGGGAGAGAGAAAGAGAGAGAGAGAGAGAGAGAGAGACCGGATGCAAAACGGAATGCTCGTAGTTAATGTACTGAGAATGACGGTATAGTGATCGACACGACACATAGTGAAAGTTTAGTTCAGCTTTTGCCACAGGCTGCATCAGAAAGGCCACGTTCTCTCTAAGAGAATTTCTTCTTTACGAATTCAACCGTGTCTTCTATTCTTTCTTTTTTTTTATTTTTTTTAAATGTCTTATTTTATTTCATTGTAATCTTTTTTATTTTTTATTGATTTATCTCTATCTCTCTCTCTCTTTCTCTCTCTCTCTCTCTCTCTCTCTCTTTCTCTTCTATCTTGTTGAAAGATATGATGCGAATTGTTCATAATTTTGGTTCCATCGTAAAACGAAATTAATTAAAGGAGATTGGAAGAGAATTCCTGTAATTGGAGTAGAAAGCGAAGGTCTTTCGTAAATTCGTCCTCGTCCTCAATTTAATCTCAAGGTCTTTCGGATGAATGACTTTTGTGAATTTAATTTGGATCATTTGGAACAATCTATATATATATAGGTGTATATAAAAGTATATATATATATATATATATATATATATCTATATATAGTGCAATAGATGCTGTAATAAATGGTATTAATATACTAGTTATTTCTATACTATTTTAATAGTATTATATCAATAGTATTATAATAACTCTTTTAATATATATTAGAGTATACTATTAACGTAATAAATTAATAAATATAGATATACATACATATAGTTAATCATTTCATACATATATATATATATATATATATATATATATATATATATGAAACGTGTGTAAATAGTGTGTGTAAATGTGTGAAATGTGTGTGTGTAAATAGAATTCTGACAAATCAAATGATAGATAAAAATGATTGAGGATCAAGTATCTTTTGCCAATCGATATTGCATTTACAAGGTCGATCGGTTACGATCGATTTCTTTGTTCGCTATCGTTCGACGAAGGATAGCAACTCGCTAAATTAGCCCTTGTGTCTTTCAACTTTTCGGCAAGGTCCGTAAAAAAAAAAATAAATAAAAAAAAGAAAGAAGGAACAAACAAACAAAAAGAAAAAAGAATTAACGGAACAGAAAAAGAAAATCTGTATATATGTCTTATTCATTTACTAAGTCAATCAATCTTCTAATAATCTACTAGAATCTATCTAATATGAAAAATGACTTGCTAAAAGTACGTTTGTAAACGTTTATAATTATTTGTATATATATATATATATATCTATGTGTATGTATCTATGTGTTAGAAACATGACGAAAAGTGTTTGCGACACTCGTTAAACCGCTCGCTGTTGTCCGATTCAGTCGTTCCGTCTGGCCGATTCTTCCGGTTCGCAAAGAGCTCGTGTACCTACGCGTTTTAGAACGCATATATATATATATATATATATATATATATATATATATAGCAGGTGGAAATACTAGTTTTATTATTATACCATATGCTTTTTCTCTATCATGATGTTAGAATGATTATGAATTATTATAATACGAAGGGAAATAAATAATAACATTTAAATCGAATTATTACAAATTATTGTAACGTATTATATTATTATTAGATTCTAATTTACTATGGATATTTCAAAATAAATATATATATATATATATATAACTTATATAGAAATATATATATATATATAAACTGTGAAATCGTATGGGAGAAAGCTGTAGCTTCTATTATAAACATACATATAACTATCTATGTACACGAGAGTATACTCTCTTCACATGAATATTTCCAGTGACACGAAACCGTTAACTTACGTAAGTTATAATATTACCACATTGAAGTGAGTCTTCGATAAGACTTAGGTAAGTAATTGTCTATGTATTATCATGCGTGTGCGTGATATATATACATATATATGTGTTTGTGAATTCATATGTGTGAGTCTCATTGTTGTGATAATAAAAAATATATTACTGAGATTAAATGACTATGTAATGAATATCTTGTAAAAATAAGATATATTTTATTTATTTTATTAGTTAATTTTCTTTTCAGACGTAAGATAATATTTTACCAGTACGATCTGTCTGTGTTACCAACAACTTTCTTTTCAGTACTGTCTCGGTACATATGGTCGTTTCGATCATCGAATTGATCTCAATTTATATGAAAATATTTTTAAATTGAAAATATATGTATATATATATATATATATATATTTGTTTTTTTTTTAATTTTATAATTATCGAATTTATTTTCTTCTTTACTTTTATTTTTTTATTTTCTTTCATCATTTTGCTCGTACATATGGTCGTTTTAATCACAACGAAAAAAATCAATTCCAATTGGACGAATGATCTTTTGAAATCATTTTCTAAACTTTATTTTCTCATAAAATGAAATTGATTTAAGTTTCCACATAAATCAATCAATTACTTTACATTCTAATTTCTCTTATTTCTTACTTAAGATCTATCAATCGAGACGCCATAATAATTTAGGACAGAAACGACGTTCTCCGTTTCGATTCGATACGATCGACCAAACGTTCGATTATTTTCCTCTCGAAACGTGAATACCTAATCAACCTTTCACTTTGTAAAACTTGTCCGAAAGTGAAGTAAACATATATTTTTTTTTAAATTTTCGTCACTCACACACAGGAACATACGCATATATATATATATATATATATATATATATATATATATACAGGTAAAGATACACTCGAGATGAAAAATGAGAAGGAGTGAGGATTAAAATATAAAAAAGAGAAAAAGTAAAAAAAAAAAAAAAAAAAGAAAAAAGAAAACAAACAAAATTAAAATGAGAAAATTTCATATCCGAAGGCACCGAATCATCGTCGTACTCACAAAAGAACGTTTATCAGCCACATGTCTGCACAGCACACTTTCTTCTTTCTCCTTTTACTTTCTTCTTCCTTTTCTTTCTCACAAATCTCTTAACAATTTGTTTCGTTATTTTTTTTTTCTTTTTCTTTTTCTTTTTTTTTTTTTTTAGATAAATGCTATTTAATTTTTTTTAATTATATTCTTCCAACATATGTATGTATGTGTGTATATATATATATATATATATATGTATATACATGTATATATACATATATATTTTATTTTTTAAGTGAATGAGGTCTTTTGAAAACACTCCTTCGTATATATCCCGTTTTCTTTCCTTTTTCTTTTCTTTCTTTTCTATTTTTTTTTTTTTTTTTTGGCGTCTTCGTCACCGTACAACACACGCGATCATCGCTGTTATCTCTCGATCGAGATCATTAGCGAGATATTTGATTTGTTTTCCTCTTTGTTTCGTCTCTGTCGTTGAGTACGCGCGACTTCGACGTACGGTTCGCGAAAGAAAACGAATGATTTTCTCGTGGAGATCTTGGATCATACACGCGCGCACATACACGCACACACACACACACAACATACACAAATAAACAAACACACACACATATACTCGAGATAGATAGAGAGAGAGAAAGAGAGAGAGAGAGAGAGAGAGAGAGAGAGAGAGAAAGAGAGAAAGATAGATAGAGGGAAAGGAGAGAGGAGGGAGAAAAGTGAAAAAAGAGTGAGAAAGGGGAAGGGAAATGTAATAGTGATGATGATAATAATAATAATAATAATAATAATAATAATAGTAATAATAATAATAATAAAAAAAGAAAGAAAGAAAGAAAGAAAGATACGTTCAGTCTCGGAGTAAAAGTAAGAGGTAGTCGGAGAACGTGGTGGTGAGGGTATGAGAACGGCGGCAAAGGCAGACCTCTACTTATACGACACCCACCACGGCCACCTGGATACACCCCACCAGTGCAATGAAAACTGGACACCACGTAGCTCGAACTCGACTTCGATGTACACGAGAGAAAAGGAGAGATCCTTTATGCTTCTAAACTCCCTACTATCTATCACAGTTAGCATCGTTCTTATATTCGTTTTGAAACGTTTATTGTTATTATTGTTATTATTATTATTATTATTATTATTATTATTATTATTATTTGTGTTATTATATATTCTATATCTATATCTAATATATTATATACTTTATATATAAACAGTGTTTTATGTTGTATATATACGTCTGTATAACATACTACATTGTTTATTACATCGTTAATGTATAAGCATAATATAGAGTATATTTGATTGGTGTACTACAATGAATTTAATTATGGATAATGTTCGTTGTAAAATTTAATTAATTTTCTTTTTTTTTTTTTTTTTTTTTTTTTTTTTTTTTTTTTTTTTCATGAATGCATGTTAAATCGTAAAATATGACTAATTGTTTGTGAATATATGTTATATAGTGGAAAAAAAAATTCATTACTGAATCTATTGTAAAATTACTCATGCATTGTATTGTAAAATAGAATTCATTATCAACGATTTCATTAGAAAATAATAGAATTCATTATTAATTTATACGTTATATTACTTATACGTTTCGTTGTAAAAAAAAAAAAAAAAAAAAAAGAAAAAAAAAAGAATTTCACTGTCAATGAACTTACATTACGTTGTAAAATTTACTTTTAAGGACCGCGTAAATATAACAATGCAATTGGACGTATTTACTACTTTTTTTCTTTTTTTTTTTTTTTTTGTTGATACAATTCTAAGTAGACTTTAGCATATTAAACGCTTTCACAATAAGCAACAACATGAGAATTAGCTAATGTAAATATGCGAGAAAAGTTGATGGTACGATGGTCGTCGTTGGTAATCGTTAAAAAGAAGAGTTGAGTAGTTACCAGAAATGTCCGCAAAGCCTTGAAAGAAAAAAAACGCGAGTGAAAAGCAAAGCTTCCGTTATTGATGATGGCTAATACTTAGTAAACTTTGCAAAATACAGGAAAAACATTATATACTGTATGAATGTGTGTACTTAAAAGATATTACAAAGTTTTTTATTAATACGATTAATTATTTTCCCTATTTATTATTTTCGTCTTTTATTAATACGATTTTTTTTTCCATCTATACCTAATATTATTGATACTTAATTTTTAATTTAAATTAGTTTGTCATGTCAAAGGATTAGATTATCTTTTTAAGATATTCAACAATATCGAATATTTATATTATATATTTAATATTCGTTAAATCTATTTTTTCTTCCTCTCTTTTTTTATAATATTATTGATAATGAATTTCTAATCGTGATTTATTAGCAGTCGGATGATTAGAATTCTTCGCATATATTAATGATTACCTACTTTCTTCTTTTCCTTTATATAATATTGGATATTCAATATAATTAAAATCATTATATAGTTATTATCTTCTTATATAACATTGTTATCATCGAATTTCTAATATAACGATTATAGTTCTAATTATTAGACGGATATTTCGTAGGAATAATTAATTGGTAGAGTATTTGATCGATAGTAAAACAGCTTGTATATTTTTTCATCGATTCATCGTGATGTCGAAGAGATGTCTCGCGAATGGCACTGTAGGTGTCAAGGCCCAGTGAAACCCTGAGCCTTATAAACTAGCCGATAGTTGCGAGCACAACTACCGACAACTATAATATATAGAAGGCAATAGCTGTCGCGTTAAAGGTCTTTGCGTTTCGTTGCGCAAGAAGAATGTCGACCCATTAGGACCCGAACTCTGGATAACCTAAAATAATCTTCGATATTCGTTTTATACATTATTTCTTATCTGTATTTATCTGTTATACATATATATATATATATATATATGTGTGTGTGTGTGTGTGTGTGTGTGTGTGTGTGTGTGTGTGTGTGTGTAGTAAATAGAACATGTCAAATAATGAATTTTTAAAAAATTGATATTCATTTTTTATTCGAATATTTCCATTAATAACATTTTTTATTATTACGATATAACTCTGGAATATTTCATAATGATTATTATAAATATTAATGTAATAAAATAATATATATATATATATATAGATAAATATGATACAGAGAATAATTTATTAATTTAGGAAATAAAGGAAATACTTGATACTAAATCAAAACACTTCGATGGACGATCTCGAATACTCCGTAGGTAGACATAAGAAGCTGCGGAGATACATACATACATACATACATGCATATATATATATATACACATAGATATCAGTAGGTATATACCTATATATGTAAAAACAGACTTTCTCTCTCGACAAGGAGAGCACTCGAGAATACTCGAGCTGAGCAGAGTCAGATACTTACCTACAAGGCTGCTAAGGCAAAGGCGAAGGCGGTATCTCGAGGGAAGGCGAAACGAATGACGAGGAAACAATGTCTTTTCCTGCCACGTCGTTGAACTACAATGCAATTCTAGTGACATAATTTACGACTAGATAGAGAAACGAGACAAATAGAGAAACGAGTCAACAATTGAGAGAAAAGGGATGTTCGTTTTATACGTCAACAATAGCTGAATAATTTCTTTTTCTTTTTCATCATTTTATTTCTTTTTTTCTTTTGTTTATTTTATTTTTCTTTTTTTTAATTTTTTTTTTGTCAAGTATATACATACACCAGATCCAAATATACAGATCTATATACATTTATATAGGATTTCTAATTTTACATATGTACATAGCTATATATATATATATATATATATATATATATATATATATATCGTTGCACTAATCTTATTTCTCTAATCTTATCAATCTTTTGTAGTTACTTGCAATTTCACCGGCATCGATCTCTTTTCTCTTTATATATATCTATATATGTATTACAGTAGTCTTTCGTATACAGACATTAAAGTCTCTCGAGTCTCTAAGAATTGAATTTCAGCCAATGTCCGTCCAATGTTTAATCCTGTCTCAATACATTTCTCTTAGATGAATCAACGTTCATAAATGATCTATGATACACGATCTATGAAAGTAGTCCCTTCAAAGAATTTCTTACTACGTATGATTCTTCGATGAGTCGAATTTCTTGCACAATTTTTCTTCTCCGTATCAATGATATATCCTTTTAAATATTTTATATTTATAGGTAAATAACGCTAAATTATATTTACTTTTGAATAATAAATAATATTTAGTATTTTATATTTAATATATGATATTAATATTTTTTATTGAATAATTCTAATATCGTATTAATAAATATCGATCGTACGATGATTCAATACGACAAAATTCTATTATTTACCGTTTGTTCGAGATATAACCTGTGGGTTATGGATCACACAATGCGTTACAATGAACGACGTCTATATTAATAAAACCCTATTGCCATTCAAGACCGAACGTATTGCGTATCCGCTGCTGCAACTCGGACCTTTTTCGTACGAATGTAATACTAAATGTGATTGGTCATTGACTAGAACTTAAAGTTGAAACTCCCGGTGCAAGTATGGGATAAAAAATTGTATGGCCTGGCCATCTCCTTTTTCGTAAAAAAATCTTCTAGAATAATAATTGGACAATATTTTCAACGAATAAATATTTTTTATCACTTAATTTTTATTCTTAAATTTTTGGTAAAATTTTATCTTCTTTTCTTTTTTTTTAATGTCTCAATAATTCTGCGATGAAATAATATAAAATAAGATGTTTAAATAGTATTATATATATATATATATATATATATATATATATATATATATATATATATAATGGAGCATAATAAATAAAAATTGTTTGAAAATGTAACATTACATTTAATTAAAAGCTATCTATGTATATATAATAATGATGTGAAAGAAATAATATATATATATATATATATATATATATATATATATATATATATATTTCCTTTGCGTCTATTGTAAAATCAACACCAATGGATGATGATATGTAAGGTAAAACGTGTGGTATAAAAATATATACTTCATTGAAAAAATGAAACTCGATCGACTTATGTCAAGTCATCGAAGATATTTTAATCTATAAAAAAACCAAATCAACAACAACAACAACAAAAAAAGAAAAATTCCATACCAGATATCGTCGTAACTAGAGAAGTGTAAATGTTTCGTCGAAATCGATCGTAACGAGTTTCGCGATATATCGTCTTATTTAGTCGAACTCAACTGGATGGAAGATCGAAAGCAACTCTTATAGATCCATAGATAGATCCTTCTAGATGTGACTTTATTGCCATACCGATTATACTGATTGTGAGAGTACATCGATTCGACTTAAAGAGATATTGAAAAATCAATTATTCTTTTTGGATAGTTTTTAGGCTAAATTTTTTTCTTTCAAATTGTAATAATAATAAGCCAAAATATTATAAAACTAGAAACGTAATTATCAGTCTAAAAAGTTTCGAAATGGAGTAAACTCGCTTTATATTATTTCATTCATAAATTCGATATAAACGAAATAATTTTTTTGTGTATTAATTATTTTTACATTACGATTAAAAAGTTACAATGTGAATATAACAGATAACATTATCTAATCTATTTTATAGATAGTAATCGATTTGAAATGAAATTTTGACGAGAAAAATAGAATGATTGGTAATAAAATTATTTATCAGAAATTGTTTAGGTAAAGAAACTTTTACGAAACGTTACTTGTCATTTGTGTTAAATACAATATACTTTCTAATAAAACGACGACGTCTAAGCTACGCATGGAATGATCTAAATTTGTTCCAAGTGTCACGATCTTACTAATAAAGAACACGAAGGAAAGTATCGATTTACTTTTCGCTGGAAAGACGATTTCACGTACGCGACAGAAAGTAAAATCCGAGTGAGAACAAGAGAGAGAAAGAGAGAGAGAGAGAGAGAGACGTTAGAGATGGCGGCAAGTATATGACACGGATTTCGGGCTCGAAACGTTCGGAATTCCGATCGCGATGGCAATTTAAATGTTTCCAGCGCAGGCGCAATTCTTTTCGAAGGACAAATCCGATTCCGACTTTCTCCTAACATCGTTTTTTCTCAATTTACAGAAGTAAATCTCTAACATCCTAACATCCCTTTTCATTTCTTCTTTATCGAAAATATCTAGAAAAATTTTGTTTAATTAATAGCCCTTTAATTACACGAATAGATTTCCTTGAAACATTTTGGAAAAATAAAAACATAATATTAATAATGCCTGGTAATGATTAAATGATTCGTATATAACATGATTAATATATAAAAAGAAATGATTGATGTATAAAATAATAAATATATACGCAAATGAAAATATATCGATAAAATTACGATATCATAATTATTGAATATAATATTATATTATTTTTTTAATTATGTTATATAAGTTTTGTATAAAATAAATGTTATATTAGTATACCTCACTCCCTCTCCCCCCCCCCCCTTTCTCTCTTTCAAATAAATATATATATATGTATATATAAAGAAAAAAAGAAAAGAAAAAATGTCGAATTGTTCGGACAACATCAGAGATTAGAAAGTATCGACGGTTGACATTTGAGAGATGCACTAACTATAAGCATGGATTGCGTTAGCATCAGGATAAAAGTCGCGAAGGAAGAAGGATGAAAGGTAGAAAAGAACGTACCGAAGCTTTAGAACGAAGTCTTTTGATGCGATATCTACGTGATACCTATATACCTATATACATACATACATACATGCATGCATGCATGCATAAACATATAAATATATACATGCATACATACATACGTGCTCGTTTCCACACGTCGCGCGTCGCTTTTACGAACTTCGCTTTCTCTGAATTACGGGTGTGTTCTCCCTGATGATTTGAGAATCGGTAACACGTACTCGCATGACTTCTTAAGTAGATATTAAGACTCGAAAATGTATATAATATAGAAAGAGACAATCGAACGATCGAATGATCTGACACACCTCGATCGATTCTTCACATTGTTTCGAGATTTCGATCATGATTCGTTTTTCTTTTCTTTTTCCTTTTTCCTCTCTTATGAATTTCTACCTTGTTGTCCGTTCTTTCAATTTCTTCGTTTCTAAAGAAAGCGAGAGTAAGGTAGATAGATATTTGTATATATATATATATATATATATATATATATATATATATATATATATATTTATTTATATATGTATATATATATATATAGGAATAGGAGGGGAGGGAAAGAGAATGCTGCCTATCGGAGTGAAATCTCCAAGTTGCAAAACGTCCTCTCGAAGCAAGGTCGAACGCCAGGAACTCGTTCAATGTTAAGGACATTTCGTGAAGCGAGATATCTACGATAATTCTTTGAAATTCATTTCGCACTTTATAAGAGAAATTCTTTTCAATAGCATTTCTACGTTGTAATCCATTTAATTTGATTGACTTCAAATGTACTATTTCATTCAACTTTCATTCCAATTATAAACAAATTTTTAATATAATATTTTTATTAATTTGATTTTACGAGAAACTACGTGAATTTCGATGATGGATTTTTTTTTTTTTTATATTGAATCCTAACAAATAGAAATAATTCTAAATGTTGGATTTTCTGTCATTGAAATCTTTAAGAACAATTGATTCGTACAATTTATTTTTTTCATTAATTGAATCATAAAGTTAGAAACTTAATTTCTAAATAATGGATTTTATGACTTTTGAATTGAATTCTAAATAAAGGAATTTAGAATAAATCTCAAATTTTTATAAGATAAAGAACAGAAAAATAAATTGAGAGTAAAAAAAAGAGAAAAAAGAAGAAAAAGAAATGATAAAAAAGAGAACAAGAATATAATATAACGTAAGAGAGATAATTTATAAATAACCAACCTCGGGATTAAAAATAAAATGATTTCGCACCATATCCATATCCAAAGAAAGAAAAAAGAGAGAAGAAAAAATTGTAACGTGTTTTGGCGCCACGATAAATCATCCTCTTTGACAGAGAGGGTGAGAGAGAATGAGAGAAAGAGAGAGAGAGAGAGAGAGAGAGAGAGAGAGAGAGAGAGAGAGAAAGAGAGAGAGATAGAGATAAACAGATACAAATAAAGAGTTTTCGATTTCATTGGATACGAAAAGGATGATGACGAAAGCAGTCAGAGTAAAGTTGGTTAAAGGAATTTAGTGGAAAGTCTCCCCCTCCTTCTTAGCCTCCCTCACTCGGTGAATAAGTTTGATTCTTGTTTGTTGCTCGTTGGACCGGTCATTCAAAGGCTATTTATTTTTTCTTTTTCTTTTTTTCGTCTTTTTCTTTTTTGTAAAGGTCCACCTTTTAAGCTTTATCTTTTCTCTCAAGATACAACGTCTTCGAATAAATGATAAAAGAAAAATCGAAACTCGATCGTCGTAGCTTTACACGAGAGAGTCCGACCTTTGTTATTTCATTTAAATTCTCATCTCGTAAGGACCTTTAACGTTCTTCATCGTTGTTGTTGTCGCCATCCTCTTCGTCGAAGAGAAAGGATTTCAAACGAAATATTTTATCGTAATGTACATATATATATATATATATATATGTACATGATTGGGGTAACATTTTATTATTGTCAAAAATGATAGGATCGAAATAAGATGAAGCGTCTTTTAAAATGTCTTTTAGGTTGATTCGATTTAAGGAACATGTTTGGTGGTTATTCCGGTTTCTCGAGAACCGGATATCAACTTGACCTACTTTGTAACATCGACATTGTTGAAACGATCTACATTTCGTTACGGTCAACCGTATTGACCGTATGGAGTATGACCTTAGCATTGACGAACGTCCCAAGCACAACACCCCCTTCTCTTTTATATCGTATATACCTATACATATACATACTTATGTACTATCTATCTAGTAATGTGTATTTGTTTATATTTTCAATCTCTTGAAAATCTTATTCTATCGATCGTGTCCATTCGTTCGTAATCTTCTAATTTTATTATACAAGATGTTGTTCTTTATTATCACTTTTCTATAGATATTTAATATGATAATATATAACATTAATATATTATTATATATTATATAGGTATATATGCGTACATATGAGAGAGAGAGAGAGAGAGAGAGAAAGAGAGAGAGAGAGAGAGAGAGAGAGAGAGAGAGAGAGTAATTTTATATGATTAGATATGAAATTTAATTAAACAAAAAAAAAAGAAAATTCATATATAAGAATCAATTTATTATTATTATTATTATTATTATTATTATTATTATTATTGTTATTATTATTATTATTATTATTATTATTATTATTATTTGTTTCGGTTCAAAAACTGAAATATATTTTGATGACTCTTCAATCCTGATGAACTGTGACATATTTATTTTCACAAGAGTCTTAAGGCTCTATGTAACTTAGAATTGTTTGGAAAAAGAAAAAAACCACATAGAGTAAGAGAGTAAAGATGTCGCAAAGCTGTTTGCGAAAGTAGGAAGCGATTATGAAAATGTCGAGCGGGCGCAGAAATGATTTCTGGTTGTTATTACACAAACTGTAACAGGGATTATTCTTAACTCTTACAGTGTTTACTAAGAAAAGAATTCAAACGTGTAGGTATATGAGCGCATCTTTCTAATCTTAAGAAAGTTACAATTTCTCTCTCGAAGTTTGCAACACACAAAGAGAGAGAGAGAGAGAGAGAGAGAGAGAGAGAGAGAGAGAGAGAGAAAGAGAAAGAAAGAGTGAAAATGAGAGTCGCAATCGTAAACGAGTGAGACATTTTTCTTTTTTCTATTATATTTCAAAATGAATAATAAGCGCGATAAGTGACAAAAGAAATAGAAACGACAAAAAAATTGATGAGGAAGAAGAAGAAGAAGAAGAAATGTATATCATAGCTAATGAATGATCGATTACAAGAAATAAAAGAAAAGAGAAAAAAAAGTGGAGGATATTTTGTACGTGTAAGAGGAAGAGGAAGAAGAAGAAGAAAAAGAAGTAGAAGAAGAAGAGGAAGAAGAAGAAGAAGTAGAAGAAGAAGAAGAAAAAGAAAGGACTTTCTCTCGAGCATTGCTCCTTATCCACTTTCCCTGATATCCGTCCGCGTGCTAATTTCGCGTAGGTATAATCTCGCAAGGACGAACTTATTGCCAACGATCGATTTTTTCTTTTTTCTTTTCTTTTCTTTTTTTTTTTTCTTTTTCTTTTTTTTTTTTTCTTTCATAAACAGGCTTTCTCGAACGAGATTTTTTTCTCATATATGAAACTCCCTCTCATTGAGTATATATAATATTATTATATCTTTATTATCTTTATCATATATCATTTTCATAATTTTATATATATATATATATATATATATATATAATAATAATAATAATAATACAATTTAATATCAAATTATATAGCAGTTGTTAATATTTTATTATTGAAAATAATTATCATTACGACGATAATAAATATAAGACGTTCTTTGGAATTGAAAGAAATGAAATAAAAGAAACTCGTTCAGGAATAGTTCCCTTTGGTTAATCGACGATACAGAGACAAGGAAATTGTAGAAATCTTGAAGATTCCATTGCCACTTGGTACCAACGACATTAACGAAAGGTCAGTGAGCAGATTTTCTTAACGTTTACTCGAGAGAGAATCATGCTCGGTTACGTAAGTTCATCCTTTTGCAAATTACCTTTCTCGTCTTCTCTTTCTCGATGATACAATCATCGTATTCTCGATCTCGTTATAATGCGATAATGTTTTGACGATTATCAATTTCTTTGCTTTCCGCGTTCTATTACTTTCTTTATCATTTATAACAGGCCTCGTTTCAACTAGAAAATATTTCCCCTATGGAATGTCGACCGGATCAAGGATGACCGGTGAATAGGTTAACAGCTTCTATTTGTTATTTTCTTTCATTAGAATTTTACGTGGACTGAGTTTCCATTTTATTTTAATATGGCAAATATAAAATTTGTAAGTTAATATGATTATCATGTTCGTTCTAAATTTTCTTTCTCTCTTTTTTTTCTATTTCTTTTTTTCCTTTTCATTTTTTTTTTTGTTCTTTTCATTATTTAATATATATATATATATATATATATATATATATATATATATATCCTATTTGATTTTGTCCAAGGGTATATACGAAAACGTTGGAAAATTTTATGACATTCCATTATTATTTATAATATTCAAATCAATGAGTTCTCTAATTTCACGAAAATGATCTAACCGATGTGATATGTCGTAGTCGTATCGAAATAAACGTGCGTTCTCTCTTTCATTCTTGTTAGTTTGGCGAAATATTCTTCGCGAAGATACCTCAAGGACGTCGAGATGCGACCTCCTCTCACTTTCGAGTTACTCGTCTTCTCTCTCTCTCTCTCTCTCTCTTCTCTCCTTCTATCCATCTATCTATCTCTCTCGAATATACTCCCTCTTTTTTTTTCCTCTTTCTCCAATCGGTTCTCTCTTCTTTCGGTATTTCGGCCAAAGCATTCCCAGAACGAACTCTCGCTGAATTCTTAGCTCGTTCATCGTAAAATGATATTGCATTTGTATATACTGCAACCAAGGCCATATTGTTTCTCTCTCCTTCTTTCTTTTTTTATGTTTATTTTCTTTTCCTTTTTTCTTTTTTTCCTTCTTTCGAATTTCATTATGAGAGAGAAAGAGCGAAAAATCAAATTGAAAGGTAAAAAAGAAAAGAAAAAAAAAAAACTACAGAACAAGTCCCTAAACCTAAATGTATTCGAATGATGTCTGACGAGAATTCAAAATTTTCGTTTTTTCTTTCGAGTTTCTTTTATCTTTTTTTTTTTTTTTCTTTTATTTCTTTTTGTTTCTTTTTTTTTCTTGTTTTTTTTTTTTTTTGGTTTTTTTTTTCTTATCATCCTCCAATCGAAAATTTTCTCCAAGTATCGTGTGCAATCATTCAACCCACATTATCGAAAAGATACTATAATTGTTGATTTCTTTTTATATCATTTTATTTCTCGTGTCATATTAATTTACATTTATACATCTACTACTTGACGTCTTCGATAGAGACAGATCTTATCTATATACGTGTGTATATATATATATATATATATATATATATATATATATATATATATATATATATTTATATATATATATATATATTTATATACCTATAGAGATCGTCGCATTTGAGTATATACGATCTATAAAAAAAAAATCATGAGCTTTTATTTGCCTTTGAAATAATGATCTAATAGATATAATTAAATAAAGAAGCTTTTCTTTTTGCATATAATTTGTTAGAAAAAAAAAGAAAAAAAAAAGAAAAAAAAAAAAAAGGAAACAAAAACCCTTACAAAAGATAAGACGAAGATAATTGTTTAAGTTCGAAAAGAATAATGAATCACGTTATAGATAGAAGATAAAAAAGCTCGATCGTGGACGATCTTTATATTCTTTTTTTGTTTCGTTTTTTATTTATTTATTTATTTTTTTTCTTTTTGTTCTTTTTTTTTGTTTTTTTGTTTCATTTTTTTTACTTTTCTTCCATAGGTTACGTCTTCTTGTTTCGTTTTGAATTTAACTTAAGGTTAATTAATATTATCTACTTCTATAATACGCAAAAGCAAAAGGCAAGGTCAAGGACACGTGGACAAGGACGAAGATAAAGATCGTTTCTTGCTGCTATGTTACGCTTTAGAGAAACTTTGATCGTTTGCTTTTGCGGAAAGTTAGGTAAGAGAAAGGATTTCTCTCTCCTCTCTCTCTCTCTCTCTCTCTCTCTCTCTCTCTCTCTCTCTCTCTCTCTCTATCTATCTATCTATCTCTATCTATCTATCTCTATCTCTATCTCTATCTCTATCTCTATCTCTATCTCTATCTCTATCTATCTTTCTTTTCTTATGATTCTTAAAAACCTTTCGATATCTATCCCCTACGATAAGGTTTAGGTTTAACTTGGATTTCTTCTTGTTGCGTTTCCTCGACCTCTTCTTGAACAGGTTTACCTCTCGATGAACCAAATCTGCCACGGCTCGCTGTTGTTGTCCTTGATTCTCCTCCACCCGAATTACCAGCTTTATTGCGGCCGCTCGCCGACGTTCTAATAAAAAAAAAAAAAAAAAAGAAAGAAAGAAAAATCAGAATTCCACGTTCGCGTTCGATAAAATTATTCAAATACTATTATTCTAAATTCAATTTACCTCGACTTCGGAGTCGTTGATTCCGTTTGAGCCTGTGTACCTGAGGTTTCACGAGTATGACTACTTGGTCCAGTCTGAGCACGTCGCCTTTTCAATGCGGCTATCAGATCCTCGTTTGATCTTGAACAACAAGAACGACAACAACGGATTCGTAAAATTATATTCTCTAAAATTAAATCCGATATAAAATCGTTTTTTATATCTAATCATAATGCATAAGCACGTCCAATAAATGTGTACGCAGGAATGAATATACGAGTGGATCGTTGGTATATGTTGAAAAAAAAAAAAAAAGAAAACAAAACAAAAAAAGAAAAAAAGGAAGAGAACAATAAACACGTAAAATATAAAAATACCTGAAAGGTCTAACACCGCCTCGAACCTTTTTCAAAGATTCGGTCGTCGTAGTGACGATCTCCTCTTGTTCGTGAATCTCCTCGAGCGGTTCCTCACCCTCTTCTTCCTCTTCCAATGGCTGTTGCTCGACTGGTTTAGCGGTCGTAGATTGTGCCTATGAAACGTTTACGTCGCGTCGTATATAAAATACTAAGAGAGGTCATGAAAAGGGAAAGTTTAGAGTAATAAACTGAACGTATACCGGCGTTGCTTTTCTTCCACCGACGTTGACTCGTCCTCTCGAGGATAAGAGTCCTCCCAGTCTACCAGGTGCTGGTTTACTTGGGGCTGGGGTCACAGCGGCCACTGCCTCTTCCTCGTAATCGTATTCCTCATCGGCCGACCTGCAGAGAGCTATTAGGCACAAAGCTAATAATCTGTAATTAAAAGAAAAGTAAAAAATAATAATTAAATATTATATGAGTTATATAAATGCATATACGATAATTTAGATATTAGATAATATTTAGTAAATAATTATTGGATTTTATGAGCGTTATATTATAATATGGAGTAAGAAAGGTAGGGATAATAAATTAAAATTTGTTAATATGTAATATTATCGTATATAAATAATTAGATATTATAAAAGTTATAATATGACATGTTATACTTAACAGGCTTGTAAAAGTAGTTAATTTTATCTGGACAAAGATTACATAGGTGTTAGTTTAATAGACCGTATTCGAAATGGAAGATAGCGAAAATCGTAGGTTTTATTTCTGGCACATCCTACTTGATTTCTATCTATGATTAAAATAACTAATTATATATCTAAATGTAATATCTAGGGAGAGAGAGAAAGAAAGAGAGAGAGAGAGAGAGAGAGAGAGAGAGAGAGAGAAAGAGAGGAAGAAATACTATTAACAGAGATCAATGGAATCTCATACATTCTAAGCCGCGCAATTTTTACTCGTAATTAAAATAATCTCTCTACGTAGGTATTAATATATACAAAGAAAAAGAGAGAGAGAGAGAGAGAGAGAAAAAGAAAGAGAGAGAGAGAGAGAGGGAGAGAGAGAGATAAAGAGATAGAGAAGTTCTTACAGAGATCATGGAACCTAATCCGAAGAAAACGTTCTCGCGTCAAGGTTACGATGTTTCTTACGTTACCGTAGACGTTCTTACGTTCCTTAGATATTACTTTCACTCCTTACGTTTCTACTTTACTCGATTCCTCGCCGTATT